>NC_064640.1:1007120600-1007424793 GCF_023864345.2 Schistocerca serialis cubense
ATTTTCCACCCTCCAGACCGCCATCTTGGATTATGCTATGGGAGGGGCGACAGCGCCCTCTGGTTGCAGTACTGTGTACTAGGTCAGTTGGACTCTGGACTCCATGGTGAGCACACTTGATGGCGGTAATGCCTCTAATTGTTCAAATAAAGACTGCATGCAAAATATATACTTATGTCCATCCTATCCAGCACAGGCTGAGTACTTTTCCCACCAATTCCTAGGAAGAGGTGGTGGTTGGATGACTTAGGTTAGTGGAGGTAGCCCAAGTGACCTTTTCCCCTGCCATTTTCTTATGTTAGTGGAGATAGATGTGGTGTGTTGAATGCCAGACATTTGCCACGCCGGACATTTGCCATGCTGGACATTTGACACACTTGCCCCTTCGTCAGATAGCTTGAGTAGCGATCCCTCAGGTAAGGGACGCCCTTCCCCACATTACCTCTGTCCGCTTTCAAACCGCTGTCTCCACATCTTACTCGATACAGCCAGTACGTAAGGCACCTTCTTCGACATCTTGGGCAAATACAGAGCTTCTTTTCCGAAATCGAAATATTTATAACTTTTGGGAAACAAAAGCAATACCGATGATTATGTCAGTATGTAATTAGTTCTGCCAAGTATAAATATAGATTCCTCTGTCTGTACAGTAGCTTCCTTTCATGCTTACTGACTGCGATAGAAACAGTCCATCGGCATGGGAGCAACAAGAAAGGAATGGTGTAAAGAGGATGGGAATGTAAGCTAATCATTTCTTTTTTATCACTGCGTTTGAGCCTACTTTAATTACTACAACTGCATACCCAAAAGACAATAGGGAAAGAATAAATGGGTTTGTGAATGTTTGAAAAGAAGAACGACATACTCCATATTAATTTACTCTCTAAAAACATTAGTTAGTAAAGTGTTGCGGGACAATGTTCAAAACATAACTGAAAACACGCTCACTAAATAGAGATAAGAACATCTATGATTGACATGTCATCTAAAATCGACTTACAATTTTGAAATGTTAGAAATAAGGAAATGAAGTAATACAGAATGCTACGCTTGTAACGTACGTTGTTGTTCTACATTGTTTAGCTCTGGTATTTACAGGGTCACAGAGAAAGCATCTTAGGTTCTGGAGGGAAAAGTCGTAATTGTAATTATCTGCACCTGAAGAGCCAGGGCCGACAAATTTTGACACGTTCTACCACATATGAAAGATCTTTACAGTGTTTTCTTCAACTACAGTGGGATAGTGTATCGTTATGTATGGCCTTACGGTCCTACGGTAAATAAGAAATATTACCTGGCAGTTATGCGCCGCTTGCGTGACGCATTCTGAAGAAAATGACCAGAACTGAGGCAAAACCACTCGTGGAAATTGCGTCACTATAACACTCCTACTCACACCTGAATGCCTGTTTGTTATTTTTTGGCAAAAACAAAACCATTATGTCACCTCAGCCACCGTATTCACCAGACTAGGACGCCTGTTACTTTTTATTCCCGAAGCAGAGTTTGTTTTATGGTATGGCAATACATATATAAAGAGTGCAAATTACTACATATGAACACTTAAGCACAACTCTCCAGCGTAAAATGACACAAATAACAAGCGCTATAAATGGATATCAATGTCTTTTATGTATTTTATAACATCACTCGTCGCTGTGAGGAAATCTTCGAAAGGACTCTAGTAGGCACGTGCGGGACATGTCGATACAACACGAGCAGCTGTCTGTCGTTTCCCACCGCAGTCGCACGATGGTGATGAAGATTTGCCCCACTTGTAGAGAGTGTCTGCCCTTCGTCCGTGGCCCATTCCGATGCGGTTCAAGATAGTCCAAATTGCCCGAGGCTGGTCGAATACAGGGATTTCTTCTGGATGCGAGGCAGCTTCAGGCATTGTGGGGAACAGTTTTGCTGCCAGCAGCGTTTCCATTCATTGAGTGGATTGATTTCAGTTTCCATGAGAGTCCTGGCTGTGATTAGAGTGAAATGTTTTGATGTTAGTCATTTTCGCTCCGCGAGGAATACGTCGTCCACTGTCGGAAGCCGGCCGCGGTGGTCTTGCGGTTCTAGGCGCTCAGTCCGGAACCGCGCGACTGCTACGGTCGCAGGTTCGAATCCTGCCTCGGGCATGGATGTGTGTGATGTCCTTAGGTTAATTAGGTTTAAGTAGTTCTAACTTCTAGGGGACTGATGACCACAGATGTTAAGTCCCATAGTGCTCAGAGCCATTTGAACCATTTGAACCACTGTCGGAAGGTCAGTGTTATTAGCAATCTTCTGGTAGTAGCGCGCTCTTCCGTCTGATATCAGGATGTGGAATGTGGCTCAAGATAGGTAGCCAGTATGTGGGAGTAGATCGTATTGACCCACTAACAATGCGCATGGCCTCGTTAAGTTGTACATCTATCTTTTTTACGTGTGGCCTATTAAGCCAGACAGGCGCACAGTACTCTGCTTTTGAGTGTACCAAACCGAGTGCTGATACACAGAGAGCCCAAGGCGGAATAGAACCGCGAAAGTACGTCGTTTTGGCACCTTTGATGAGGTAAAAACAGAACACCGGTACGAAAAGTGAGTTCCAGAAGTGCTTCCGAGATTGGAAAAAGTGCTCGCCCAAGTGCACTATATCTGAGGGGATTACTTTGAAGGGGACAAATTTGATATCGACGAATGAATGAAGATACTTTAAGAAAAACGAGAACTGCCTTTACTTTTTGATCACACGTCGTACATTTTTGACGTACGCGCCTTTCATGTACTAACTGACAACTATAATGACAGGAAGCGTGTCCAGTGACAAAGTGAAAATAAAAGTAAAGCAGCGGTGTATTCGGTTTCAGGTGGGGGGTCTCGCAGCAGGCGGCCCCCTGTGCCCCCGGGTGCGCGCAGCCGCACCCGCCCAGAGATGGCCATGGACTCGCGCATCGGCCTCGACTACATCGTCGAGAACCCGGAGTACATCGCCAAGCTTGCGGCCGGTAAGTACATCCTTTTTCCACCCCACATTCGTTCACTTCCTACTAACCGGAGTCCACATACACTCAGTGCGACGATTCTTCCGTAATCTAATTCTTACAAAAACCCACCACGGAGGAGAATCTATCAGGCCTTATCAGTGTACTGACGAGGGAAACTCCCCATCGCACCCCCTCACATTTTTTGGTAAAATGACCCAGTGTATGTTGTTGTTGTTGTGGCCTTCAGTCCTCAGACTGGTTTGATGCATCTCTCCATGCTACTCTATCCTGTGCAAGCTTCATCTCCCAGTACCTACTGCAACCTACATCCTTCTCAATCTGCTTAGTGTAGTCATTTCTTGGTCTCCCTCTATGATTTTTACCCTCCACGCTGCCCTCCAATACTAGATTTGTGATCCCTTGATGCCTCAGAACATGTCCTACCAACCGATCCCTTCTTCTAGTCAAGTTGTGCCACAAACTCCTCTTCTCCCCAATTCTATTCAATACCTCCTCATTAGTTATGTGATCTACCCACCTTATCTTCAGCATTCTTCTGTAGCACCACATTTCGAAAGCTTCTATTCTCTTCTTGCCCAAGCTATTTATCGTCCATGTTTCACTTCCAAACATGGCTACACTCCATACAAATACTTTCAGAAACGACTTCCTGACACTTAAATCTATACTCGATGTTAACAAATTTTTCTTCTTCAGATACGCTTTCCTTGCCATTGACAGTCTACATTTTATATCCTCTCTACTTTGACCATCATCAGTTATTTTGCTCCCTAAATAGCAAAACTCCTTTACTACTTTAATTGTCTCATTTCCTGATCTAATTCCTTCAATCTCACCCGACTTAATTCGACTACATTCCATTATACTCGTTGGCCCAGTGTATAATCTGTCAAAAACTGACCACAGATCGAACACGAAAAGAGGAAGAACGTGTACTGAACCGTGAAAAAAGAAGCAAAATAGAAACAGTGAATGTTCCAAGCTCAATATGTGCAACATCGTGGCGTCGTGGTTGTGTGGTCACAGTGCTGACTGGACTGCAATGCCTGACACCGTGTTCAAGTCTCTCCCGTGTACCTCCCCCCCCCCCCCCAAACACATACACACACACACACACACACACACACACACACACACACACACACACACACACACACACACACACACACTTTTTTTTTACAAAATTATGAAATTTCCGTCCAGTTATTGACGTTTCTATTCTCCTTCTGTAGTCTTCATAGTTATCATACTATACGTTGCTTATAGAATATGAGTCACGTGGTAAGAATGTATTAGCGTCGCAAGAAAATGTGATGAATAGTGAAAGCAAGCGAGATACCGCTTAGACCTCTCGCAAAGCGAAAAAATAAATAAACGGGTGTGAACTGTGTTACAACAAAGCAATTCGAGAGTCAAAACTTACAAAACGGAACATAAGAGTCATAACATGCGGTACTTGTGTAAAACAAATAGGAGGTACGTACGTCTGCAGACTCCTTCCTTACACCTTGCTGTTGCAAACAGACATTACATCACGACACAGACACAAATCTGAATACAGCGAACAGACACGTCAATGACCGGACATACAGTTCATAATTTTGTGGAGAAAAAAGGTGGTACGAGGCAAATTCGAACATGGATGTCCCCCGACACGGTGACCATACAACCACGAAGCCGAGATTATTCAAATTCGCACGGAGCTTGGACCGTTCGCTGTTTCGTTTCCTCATGTTTTTCCACAGTTCAGTACACCTTCTTGCTCAATTTACGTTCAGTTTCTGACGGACTATCCACTGGGCCATCTTACCACTATATCCGGGGGGAAGGGGGAGGGGGATGCGTCGGGGACTTTCCCTTGTGAGTAGAATAATCTTACATGTACGAAGCGAAAATTAAAATAAACTTTTGACCATCTGACAATGCATTATTGGAGTATCCTGACTGCAGTACTGAACAAGAAGCACAATACGATCCTACACGTAACTAAGAAAACGGCGGATTGAATGTACATTAGTTAATTATATGTTCCATAGATCATTTGAACGATGTTTTTAATCGAAATGTTATGGATCGACTCAGTTTACCGGATGAATCACCTAAAACGTGCACCGCAAGTACACACATCAAAAAAGTTTTGCATCAGCCCGGTTCCCAGAACTCCTGAAGATAGACGTTGACTGTGGATATTTTATCACAGACAGTCCCTTTGACTGTTCACAAATGTCACTAAACCCGCCCAAAGATGTAAACAACCATGCATGAGCAGCGCCTATTAGACGGAGGGGACCTGTCAGCCGATCCGTTCCAGTCATTCCACGAGGAAGGATGTACACGGCTCGTGTTGTCTGTAGTTCAACCATGCCTAGACGGTCAATACCGCGGTTTGATAGCGTCCGCATTTTTACTTTGTACCAGGAAGGGCTCTCAACAAGGGAAGTGTCCAGGCGTCTCGGAGTGAACCAAAGTGATGTTGTTTGGACATGGAGGAGAAGCAGAGAAACAGGAATTGTCGATGACGTGCCTCGCTCAGGCCGCCCAAGGGCTACCACTCCAGTGGACGACCGCTACCGGAAGGAGGAACCTGACAGCTACGCTACCACGTTGAAGAAAGCTTTTCGTGCAGTCGCGTTACGACTCAAACTGTGCGCAATAGACTGCATCATGCGCAACTTCACATCCCGACGTCCATGGCAAGGTCCATCTTTGCAACCACGACACTATGCATCGTGGTACAGATGGGCCTAACAACATGCCGAATGGACCGTTCTCTTCACCAATGAGTGTCGCATATGCCTTCAACCAGACAATGGTCGGACACGTGTTTGGAGGCAACTCGGTCACGCTGAAAGCCTTAGATACACTGTCTAGCGAGTGCAGCAAGGTGGAGGTTTCCCGCTGTTTTGGGCTGGCATTGTGTGGGGCCGAAGTACGCCGCAGGAGGTCATGGAAGGCACCGTAACGGCTGTACGATACGTGAATGCCATCCTCCGACCGATAGTGCAACCATATCGGCAGCATATTGGCGAGGCGTTCGTCTTGATGGACGATAATTCCCGCCCCCATCGTGCACATCTTGCGAATGACTTCCTTCAGGATAACGACATCGCTAAATTAGAGTGGCCAGCATGTTCTCCAGACTTGAACCCTATTGAACATTCCTGGGATAGATTTAAAAAGGCTGTTTATAGACGACGTGACCCACCAACCACTCTGAGGAATCTACGCCGAATCGCCGTTGAGGAGTGGGACAATCTGGACCAACAGTGCCTTGATGAACTTGTGGGTAGCATGCTACGACGAATACAGGCATGCATCAATGCAAGAGGACGTGGTACTGGTTATTAGAGGTACTGGTGTGTACAGCAATCTGGACCACTACCTCTGAAGGTCTCGCTGTATGTTGGTACAACATGCAATGTGTGGTTCTCATGAGCAATAAAAATGGCGGAAATGATGTTTATGTTGATGTCTATTCCAATTTTCCGTAGAGGTTCCAGAGTTCTCTGAACTGAAGTGATGCAAAAATTTTTTTTGACGTGTATATTTCGATAATGGTAGAAGCAGTTAGCATGCGGATTCCCCAGGTTAGAATGGTAGGCAGGGGCCCGCCTTCGCAGCCAATACAACAGCGTTATGAGTTTTAAACGTGTATTCATTTACAAAAGGAACACATATTTTAATCGAATGGCTATTGACAGTACCAAACTCAAAGTAGACTAAATAAAATTGTAGTGGCGTGGCAAGACACCCAAGCCACTCGGAGGTAGCCGAAAGGCACGCGTTAAGCTCACGCACATTGGCGTGAGGTCTGGAACAAGGTAAAGTAATTATCCTATAAAGGAAAGAACGTAGTTCTTGGAATACTTAACTTTAATCCACAATTGGAGAACATCGCTCTTGTTTAGACATTATTACACTGAATATAAACTGGTAATGGCGCCTTGATAGGTCGTAGCAAATGACGTAGCTGAAGGCTATGCTAACTATCGTCTAGGCAAATGAGAGCGTATTTGTCAGTGAGCCATTGCTATTAACGTCGGCTGTACAACTGGGGCGAGTGCTAGTAAGTCTCTCTAGACCTGCCGTG
This sequence comes from Schistocerca serialis cubense, assembly GCF_023864345.2. NCBI lineage: Eukaryota > Metazoa > Arthropoda > Insecta > Orthoptera > Acrididae > Schistocerca > Schistocerca serialis. Next base: position 1,007,127,669 of record NC_064640.1, read on the forward strand.
TGGTGGCGCTCGGTCTGCAATCACTGACAGTGGCGACACGCTGGTCCGACGTATACTAACGGACCGCGGCCGATTTAAAGGCTACCACCTAGCAAGTGTGGTGTCTGGCGGTGACACCACAAAAATGACAACGGTGTTTGTTGCAGAAGTCTAGAGCAAGTAGTTTACGAGATATCGAAGTCTGAACATCGTAAACACCGACAGCTACATGTTCCATGTGGTAGCACAAACGAATGTGCAACTCTTCTCGGATATTAATATGTTCCCGGTGATGTCGTGTTGTTAAATGGGACATTGCCTAGGCCAAACGAAAGGCAAACTAAAGTGAGTACATCACCAATGTACCAGCAAACCCCATGCTCCAAATGACCACCACCAGCATCAGTACAACCTTGCAGTCTGCCATGCAACAATTGCTTCCCATGTTCTAGTATTTCAGAGGAAATTACAGTGCGGGCATCAGTAATACCCCGTTTCAAATCATGTGTATTGTTTGAAGAGGTTGAAGTGGTCGAGGAGTTGACGAGGTTAATTTTTGTTGGGATATCTTTCGGGGTACATAGTATACGGACGTATAGCATACGTCATACATTCAAAAAACTATGAGCCTGTCCGCTTTTTTCGCATTGAGAAAGATCGTCTAAACACGTCCTAGTACGGCCACTCTCACACAGTACGCTGACGGGACCATCGCAATTCGGTCGAAGTGTACATACAACACAACACAACACAACACAAGCATCTAAACAGTAGGATGGAACAGACAGCTATCGGTACTTACAATGTTCACAACACGATAACTCTTAACTACTTACACTAGCTTTCTGTAGCAAACACCATTGACATTCTCATTTACGCTACTTTTAGAATGTTACTGTCAGTAACCATTGACCCGTTCAAAAATTGTAACGGTTGTAAATAACTGCACTTTCATCAGTGTCTCAAAATCTGTGTATTGGCTGCAAGTCGCTTACCTGCAATTCAGTTCTGTGAAAACTGCATGTCGATAGTGCCTTCCATGTCCGAAATATATGCGGTGCAAGTATTAGGTGATCACCCTATACATGATTAATTTTAACATTAATGAATTATTATGTTTCAGTCTTACTCAAACAGCTACAACTAAAATTATTTTTTCAGGTTACTACTTTTAAATAAAAATTTGTCAATGGAATAGGAGTTTGAAGCTTGGGTTGCGACCTGTCAGACATTTTATGTTACTGGGAAACGATCAAAGATTATTGTTGATGCGTATTGAACTCCTTTATGACTCACTCAAAGCTTTAGTTTTAGGTAGTAAAAGCCATTTTCCTTTTAGTGTTGTAGGCATAACACATATTCTTCTCAAATGTGAAAGTTATTTATGAAGAATTTCAATAGGGCATTGTATATATAAACCAAACTCCTTGAAGAAGTATCAAAAAGATATTCATGGGTGAACACCGCAGATTATTATTACTGCCCGTTTTCGTGCAATTAATTCTTTTTTTCTAAGTGATGACTTACCCCAGACAATTATTCCGTAAAACCTCTTAAGTGTAAATATGTGAAATATGTTAGGAGGTTGATTCGTTTGTTTCTAAGATTATCAGTTGTACGAAGAACAGAAGTATCTCATCTTAATTGTTTCAGAAGCTCAGTTATGTTTTTTTGTACAGTTCAAGTTTTCGTCAGTATGTACATCTAAAAACTTGAGGTAATCTACCCAGAAGCGCTACATCAATTGTTGATACGACTGTTTGATGTACAGAACTGAAAATGGAGTGTTTTCTCAAAATTTATGGAGGGTCTATTTTGAAAAACAAATCACTTAATAATTCTTTGAAAAACATCATTAACAAGTTCTTCTGTTGCTTTATCTTTAACGCGTTTTATTATAACACAAGTGTCGTTTGCTGTTAGTACCGATTCTGCGTGATGAATGTTAAGTGAAACATCATTCACATATATACGTCATGAATAGGATTGCACCAATAATTGAAACCTGTAGTCTTTCTTTCTTGATTTGTCTACAGCCACTAAAATTTTCTCTCCTTCAAATATTTTTTAAGTATTCAGCACAACGTAGAACGTCAGTTTCATTTAATGTTGCACTCTATTTTAAATGCCAACAGTCTTACGTTAGACTTGACTATGATCCTTAGGAATATCAGTTGAACTAGATGTTAATGTAACCAGTCACAGCTGTTATGCTTTCCACATCACGGTGCAGAGAATTATACTCCCATTATCAAGTGTCAGTTAATATTGTATGTGTGTACAAGTTTTTGGATGACTCGTGACACAATCTTTCAGTGGTCCCGTCTCCTTTTCTGGTCGTATGTACATCACATACACCTTATATAAACTGTGGGAGACAGTACCATAGGATTGTCAATAGTCTTTTATACAACACGTCCATGCCTCATTGCAACACCGCAATGAGGAACAGCAGCATACGGCGCGATGCAACCAGCCGCCGTGTCATGGCGTCATATGGATGCAGTATGTAGGGGCATGGGCATATCACACAGCTTTCCCACCCGTTTTCGGCTTTCCAGGCATGGGAGCCGCTACTTCTCATTTGAGTAGCTCCTCAGTTGACATCACGAATCTTTTTGCAGTCCTCCCAGTAAGGAAAAATCGTTGGCAGCACCAGGAATTGAACTCCGGTCCTTCGCATTGCAATCAGCCACACTGATCACTCTGCTACGGAGGTTGACTCCATGCCTCATTAACTAACATACATCCACTTGATGATGGAGGTATAATCCTCTGAAACGCATTGAGAATGAATAATAAATTGTGACTGGTTACACCAATTTGTCGTTTCAGCTGATTATATTCAGTGGTAGTCATACTAGACTGCTTTTGTTTGTGTGAAGCTACTTTTATTATTATTATTATTATTATTATTATTATTATTTCTTTACTTTCTCAGACGTTAAGTCTGGTTAAAAATGGAAAGTGACGCGGACCTTGATCAAGCGTCACTTCCTTTTAACTGTACGGTATATGTTATATTGCATTTAGGAACTTTGGGGTAATTGAGCATGTATCAATAATTACAGATTTCTGTAGTTGTATATATAAGTTTGGATGTAGCTGTATTGCATTGATGTACTGGTGGATATTGTGTGGTATGACTCCTGTAGTTGATAGTATAATTGGTATAATGTTAACTTTATCCTGATGCCACATGTCCTTGACTTCCTCAGCCAGTTGGATGTATTTTTCAATTTTTTCTCCTGTTTTCTTTTGTATATTTGTTGTATTGGGTATGGATATTTCGATTAGTTGTGTTAATTTCTTCTTTTTATTGGTGAGTATGATGTCAGGTTTGTTATGTGGTGTTGTTTTATCTGTTATAATGGTTCTGTTCCAGTATAATTTGTATTCATCATTCTCCAGTACATTTTGTGGTACATACTTGTATGTGGGAACGTGTTGTTTTATAAGTTTATGTTGAAAGGCAAGCTGTTGATGTATTATTTTTGCTACATTGTCATGTCTTCTGGGGTATTCTGTATTTGCTAATATTGTACATCCGCTTGTGATGTGATCTACTGTTTCTATTTGTTGTTTGCAAAGTCTGCGTTTATCTGTTGTGGTATTGGGATCTTTAATAATATGCTTGCTGTAATATCTGGTGTTTATTGTTTGATCCTGTATTGCAATCATGAATCCTTCCGTCTCACTGTATATATTGCCTTTTCTTAGCCATGTGTTGGATGCGTCTTGATCGATGTGTGGCTGTGTTAGATGATACGGGTGCTTGCCATGTAGTGCCTTCCTCTTCCAATTTACTTTCTTCGTATCTGTTGATGTTATGTGATCTAAAGGGTTGTAGAAGTGGTTATGAAATTGCAGAGGTGTAGCCGATGTATTTATATGAGTGATTGCTTTGTGTATTTTGCTAGTTTCTGCTCGTTCTAGAAAGAATTTTCTTAAATTGTCTACCTGTCCATAATGTAGGTTTTTTATGTCGATAAATCCCCTTCCTCCTTCCTTTCTGCTTAATGTGAATCTTTCTGTTGCTGAATGTATGTGATGTATACTATATTTGTGGCATTGTGAACGTGTAAGTGTATTTAGTGCTTCTAGGTCTGTGTTACTCCATTTCACTACTCCAAATGAGTAGGTCAATATTGGTATAGCATAAGTATTCATAGCTTTTGTCTTGTTTCTTGCTGTCAATTCTGTTTTCAGTATTTTTGTTAGTCTTTGTCTATATTTTTCTTTTAGTTCTTCTTTAATATTTGTATTATCTATTCCTATTTTTTGTCTGTATCCTAGATATTTATAGGCATCTGTTTTTTCCATCGCTTCTATGGAGTCACTGTGGTTATTCAATATGTAATCTTCTTGTTTAGTGTGTTTTCCCTTGTCTATGCTATTTTTCTTACATTTGTCTGTTCCAAAAGCCATATTTATATCATTGCTGAATACTTCTGTTATCTTTAGTAATTGGTTGAGTTGTTGATTGGTTGCTGCCAGTAGTTTTAGATCATCCATGTATAGCAAATGTGTGATTTTGTGTGGATATGTTCCAGTAATATTATATCCATAATTTGTATTATTTAGCATGTTGGATAGTGGGTTCAGAGCAAGACAGAACCAGAAAGGACTTAATGAGTCTCCTTGGTATATTCCACCCTTAATCTGTATTGGCTGTGATGTGATATTATTTGAATTTGTTTGGATATTAAGTGTGGTTTTCCAGTTTTTCATTACTATGTTTAGAAACTGTATCAATTTAGGATCTACTTTGTATATTTCCAATATCTGTAGTAACCATGAGTGGGGTACACTATCAAAAGCTTTTTGGTAATCAATGTATTATTATTATTATTATTTTTAGCTTTTACCCGTCATGACCGTACTGCATATTAAAAAGCTCTTTCGTGGAAAGCGTTCCGCTTTTCCTGTCAAAATATGCAACACAGTTGCTTTTTGTTCACGAAATTATTTTAGACATATAACAGATCCTTCAAGATGTAAAAAGGTATAAAAACGTTGTAATAAACTGGTAAAATATGTCGTTACCAGTTTTAATAAAAAAGAAACAGCAAGTATTATGCACTCGTAACGTGTACAGCATAACTATGTTCATGCTTTTCAGTAAAAGCGAAATGTGTCTGTTGTAAGAACTTTTCAATTATCTGCACGCTTAGGACCAGAGGAAACCAAAATAATAATAAATACACTACGACAACTCGACAGAAACGAACAGTATATATGTATCAAGATTCATAAAATCTGAACCGCATGCGAGGTGAGCTCCATGGTGAAGTACAGTAATTTCTTTGAAATTGAGGATAATTAAGATGTATAGATCGATTTCCCGAACCCACTGATCCTAGAGATAGAGGATATTACCCCAGTGCTCGTTCTACCGTTCAGGCACGACATAAAATTTTATGTTTCCGTTAATGCTTCTTGCAGCGACAGATGCAGTTCGTTATTTTATTTCTGATCAGCTGACATGATTTGAATGTAAGGTTTACATCTTTAGCAGTATTCTCGTATTGTCTTCTGAATGTGGAGGATCGTTTCAAAAAAGAAAAAGAAGCATAATAATAATAAGAAGAAAAGTGGTTGGAGGAAATGGGAGGGGGAGGTGAGGAATTCCATAGTTATCAACTCTTTACCTATACCTGTGAAGACCTCTGATGTTGAAGAATTTTAGAAACCACGGAAGATATGACTCTTCAAGGACGTTCATTAAATACTTTTAGTGCCTTTTAGAACTGAAACTATTATTATTAATCAGATTAGGCTTTGATTTTATTGGTCAACTGTAAGACCAACACTTTTTTTGGTGTTAATCAAAGATTTAGGTGTAAACTGACTGAGTTTCACCCTAGCGTGCCGCAAAAATTTGATGAATCCACGGCATGCTCACTCGTGGCAGTGTAGCTCCATGTTCACCCGTAGCCATTTACCTGCAATCATGTTATTGTACTTGTGCAAACATAACACTAAGGATACGCACGAATAACGTACCTATTGTTTTACTGGAACTACTTACTGAAAAAAACAATGGTTTATAGCGCATCAGTCTCGAGTTATTGCTCCGTCTTTCGATCTGAGGGACTAGTTTCAACATCAGCTGTCCTTGTCTTTGGTTACTGTTGCTGTATGTACGTGCTGTGATGCAGAATTTCCTGGTTACGTGTTGTTGCATGCTCAGATGGTGATCCAAGGTGTATAATCACGAGAGAGATACCTGCAACAAGGAATACTCAGACTTTGTCACCGGCTCCAGTGATGCACTTCGACTTCCAATATGGGCAATATCTGTATGTTTTTGTCACAACTATACTATCAAAAGAGATATCTGGCTTAGCTGGAAGCTGTTTTGCTGCTGTAGTGGGGATACTGTGGAAAACCGTGAGAAATGTCAGCCAGGATGGCTGGATGTTGACTGCGTTCCTGCTATCAAAAAAGCAAATGTGGGTGAAATCTTATGGGACTTAACTGCTAAGGTCATCAGTCCCTAAGCTTACACACTACTTAACCTAAATTACCCTAAGGACAAACACAGACACACATGGCCGAGGGAGGACTCGAACCTTCGCCGGGACCAGCCGCACAGGCTATCCATAAAAGTGATTTTCTACTGACCTTCGTCGTTCAGAAAAGCTAACTCTCACTCTGTGGTTCATAATACGGAATTGAACATGACCAGTCTGATATTTTCAGTTATTGTCCTTCGTATCACAATGTCAGGGGTTATCCAAGGCAAAGAAAGTGTTTATTCTATGAGCAGGTTTAAAGATTGCTTTGAAGCTCGTTCAAAAATGGCTCTGAGCACTATGGGACTCAACTTCTGAGGTCATTAGTCCCCTAGAACTTAGAACTAGTTAAACCAAACTAACCTAAGGATATCACAAACATCCCAGCCCGAGGCAGGATTCGAACCTGCGACTGTAGCGGTCTTGCGGTTCCAGACTGCAGCGCCTTTAACCGCACGGCCACTTCGGCCGGCTTTGAAGCTCGTATTCTCGATTTGTCATTGACAGTCATTGAGACTACTGTGCTTAGTTACGTAATTCAATCGTACTGGATATCTCGCACCTTTGGTACCGCCGAGTTCGCATTGTTTCTGGCGAAGGCTATTTTTGGCTGTTCTCAGATCAATAAAGCTGAGGAAGCTGCCAGTACGAACACTGGCTTGGAACGTTGTTCCTCGGAGGTGATTATCGTGAAGAATCACATATACAAACGCCACAAAAATGACGAAAGTTTTCGCAGTCATTTTTGAAATTTCAGAGAGAAAATTTTGGACGAGAAGTACCTGAAATTATCCGTAGAGATAGTATTATAGATAAAGTCACCCTAGGCTTCCGAAAGGTGAAATACTACGTATTTAACATGTAGCAACGAACAATAATGTATATTCATTAATACTCCATGAAGTCAACATATTATGCCATTGTTTCCTTCTTAAGGTCCCAAAATGTTTTGTCTTATATTGTGCCTTCTTGTATCAAATAAATCTATTGTCAGAATATGTAACTCTTCCCCTCGCTCCTACAATAAAAACAAATGGTTCAAATGGCTCTGAGCACTATGGGACTCAACTGCTGAGGTCATTAGTCCCCTAGAACTTAGAACTAGTTAAACCCAACTAACCTAAGGACATCACAAACATCCATGCCCGAGGCAGGATTCGAACCTGCGACCGTAGCGGTCACGCGGTTCCAGACTGTAGCGCCTTTAACCGCACGGCCACTTCGGCCGGCCAATAAAAACAATGCACGTAATTTGTCGTATTCTTGCTATTTCACATTTTGGCAACTTAATAAATTCTGAAAGTGTTATATGACTCAAAATTTCAGCTTTTCTCTCGCTTTTTTGTCCTATGGCTACCAACAACATTTTACGTAAAGTGCTTTGGTTCACATTTTCATGTTTGGAAGTCAAAGTACTCCGTTTGAGATGATCCTGCGATTTTTCTTCTTATACAGCGTAATAATTTCCTATACTGTACTGTACTGTAACTTCAAAGATTTAGTAAATTGAATTGTCTGCTGTTCATCACTGCCTTTTACGTCTTTGCTAGTCATATATTGATCCTAACTTTTTGTCTTTATTTATTTTACGTTCTTTTGAGTCACTTCTGATTTATTTATTTCTTTCATAATCATTTAGCTTTCAAAGAGTAACTGTATTTTGCAGGTGTTGCAAATAACACATAAATCTCGAAATGTAGGCCCTGCCTTGTTAAGAAAACAGACATTTGTCAAATATTTCTAAAGGCACAGATCGACTAAGTTCTCCGATGCCGACACGTTTCGCACTCCGTTAGTAGATGCAGAACGAGATATATATCCAAGTTAACCTTATTTTTCTAGCTAACTTTACTGACAACACCTCGCTATAACCACTATGTTCCCATTTTTATCTTCTAAACGTTATTCTGACCAACAATTTCAAAAATTTGAATGCAAAATTTACAAGTAATCGTAACACGTGCTTTTGAAAAGTATGATGGTGGATCTGATCAGAAAACATTTCTTCTGCTCTGTGGAATTTAACACCGGTTCTAGCTACTTCTTTCCCCTTGAGCTTTAATTTATGGTTAATATGAAGGTATCTAATCTCTTGTTATTGTCACTTTTAATTACATATTGATAAGCTTCTGATAGGTCATCTTTAAACTATTTCTGCTTCCAGTTGCAAATCTGAGTAATTTTTTATTAACTAAACGAAACACTTTTTAGCATTGTTTCACAAACTTCATTATTACTGTAAAACTTAGATATTGAGTCATAGCCCCATACTCTAGTACATTACCGATCCAAAAGATAAGAACCATGCGAAGATAAACATGTTAACTTTTTAATCTATCGATTTTTCACTTAAACTGTAAAAGTTATCTTTGTTGACACTTTTGACAAAATTACATATTCTTTTTACAATATTCATTAGGGTGGCATTTACAGCAACTATGACTAAACATACATTGCAGTAGAGCTATGCACAGGAATGGAATCTTTGTTACGTGAATGAAGGCAACAAGGTTCTTCGGCAATGCAGGTGTTGCAATATTGTCTAAAATTAGTGAAAAATTTGTTGTGGATTGGCAAGAGAGCCAACCCACTATGAGAGGAAGCCGAAAGGCACGCGTTTTAGCTCACGCAGGCTGGCGTAAGGTCTGGAACAGGACAAGAAAGTTAGACTTTAGCAAAAAAGGACGTAGCTGTTGGAATACTTAACTTTAATCCGTAAATGGTGAACATCGCTCTTGACGGTACATGTTTTACAGCATCAATAGTAACTGGTAATGGCGCTTTGCTAGGTCGTAGCAAATGACGTAGCTGAAGGCTATGCTAACTATCGTCTCGGCAAATGAGAGCGTAATTTGTCAGTGAACCATCGCTAGCAAAGTCGGCTGTACAACTGGGGCGAGTGCTAGGAAGTCTCTCTAGACCTTCCGTGTGGCGGCGCTCGGTCTGCAATCACTGATAGTGGCGACACGCGGGTCCGACGTATACTAACGGACCGCGGCCGATTTAAAGGCTACCACCTAGCAAGTGTGGTGTCTGGCGGTTCTGGCGGTGACACCACAAAATTGAACTGAGTTTGTTCATTCACTAATATACGTGGGGGTACACTCACCTGTTTCTTAATTTCTTAAATTTCTGACTGAGTTAGTTTTGTATTCTTTACCACTATTTGCAGGACATGTACATCTATTATTTATTTGTGGTTTTCATTAATGCAATGTTCAGCAAAGAATGAATCTGGCTTCTTTAATTTCAGACTACTATGGTGTTGTTAGAGTAAAGGACAAGGACAGTGTTCTGCTCATGAGTGATTTTAATGCAGGATTGGAAATCGAACAGAAGGGTATGAAAAGGTTATGGGTAAATTTGGAGAGGATATGGAGGCCAACGGGAACGGCTAACAACTCTGGGATTTCTGTGCCAGTATGGGCACAAACTCCTTTTTTAAACATAAGAACATTCACCGGTATACTTGGGAAGGCAGGGGAACCAGATCTACATCAACATCTACATCTACATCCATACTCCGCAAGCCACCTGACGGTGTGTGGTGGAGGGTACCTTGAGTACCTCTATCGGTTCTCCCTTCTATTCCAGTCTCGTATTGTTCGTGGAAAGAAGGATTGTCGGTATGCCTCTGTGTGGGCTCTAATCTCTCTGATTTTATCCTCATGGTCTCTTCGCGAGATATATGTAGGAGGGAGCAATGTACTGCTTGACTCTTCGGTGAAGGTATGTTCTCGAAACTTTGACAAAAGCCCGTACCGAGCTACTGAATGTCTCTCCTGCAGAGTCTTCCACTGGAGTTTATCTATCATCTCCGTAACGCTTTCGCGATTACTAAATGATCCTGGAACGAAGCGCGCTGCTCTCCGTTGGATCTTCTCTATATCTTCTATCAACCCTATCTGGTACGGATCCCACACTGCTGAGCAGTATTCAAGCAGTGGGCGAACAAGCGTACTGTAACCTACTTCCTTTGTTTTCGGATTGCATTTCCTTATGATTCTTCCAATGAATCTCAGTCTGGCATCTGCTTTACCGACGATCAACATTATATGATCATTCCATTTTAAATCACTCCTAATGCGTACTCCCAGATAATTTATGGTATTAACTGCTTCCAGTTGCTGACCTGCTATTTTGTAGCTAAATGATAAAGGATCTAACTTTCTGTGTATTCGCAGCACATTACACTTGTCTACATTGAGATTCAACTGCCATTCCCTGCACCATGCGTCAATTCGCTGCAGATCCTCCTGCATTTCAGTGCAATTTTCCATTGTTACAACCTCTCGATACACCACAGCATCATCCGCAAAAAGCCTCAGTGAACTTCCGATGTCATCCACAAGGTCATTTATGTATATTGTGAATAGCAACGGTCCTATGACACTCCCCTGCGGCACACCTGAAATCACTCTTACTTCGGAAGACTTCTCTCCATTGAGAATGACATGCTGCGTCCTGTTATCTAGGAACTCCTCAATCCAATCACACAATTGGTCTGATAGTCCATATGCTCTTACTTTGTTCATTAAACGACTGTGGGGAACTGTATCGAACGCCTTGCGGAAGTCAGGAAACACGGCATCTACCTGTGAACCCGTGTCTATGGCCCTCTGAGTCTCGTGGACGAATAGCGCGAGCTGGGTTTCACATGACCGTCTTTTTCGAAACCCATGATGATTCCTACAGAGTAGATTTCTTGTCTCCAGGAAAGTCATTATACTCGAACACAATACGTGTTCCAAAATTCTATAACTGATCGGCGTTAGAGATATAGGTCTATAGTTCTGCACATCTGCTCGACGTCCCTTCTTGAAAACGGGGATGACCTGTGCCCTTTTCCAATCCTTTGGAACGCTACGCTCTTCTAGAGACCTACGGTACACCGCTGCAAGAAGGGGGGCAAGTTCCTTCGCGTACTCTGTGTAAAATTGAACTGGTATCCCATCACGTCCAGAGGCCTTTCCTCTTTTGAGCGATTTTAATTGTTTCTCTATCCCTCTGTCGTCTACTTCGATATCTACCATTTTGTCATCTGTGCGACAATCTAGAGAAGGAACTACAGTGCAATCTTCCTCTGTGAAACAACTTTGGAAAAAGACATTTAGTATTTCGGCCTTTAGTCTGTCATCCTCTGTTTCAGTACCATTTTGGTCACAGAGTGTCTGGACATTTTGTTTTGACCCACCTACCGCTTTGACATAAGACCAAAATTTCTTAGGATTTTCTGCCAAGTCAGTACATAGAACTTTACTTTCGAATTCATTGAACGCCTCTCGCATAGCCCTCCTCACACTACATTTCGCTTCGCGTAATTTTTGTTTGTCTGCAAGGCTGTCATTGACTATATAATAACAGATCAGGAATTCAGGAAGGCTGTGAGAGACACACGTGTATTCAGGGGATTCTTTGATGACAAAAAAATGGTTCAAATGGCTCTGAGCACTATGGGACTTAACATCTTAGGTCATCAGTCCCCTAGAACTAACCTAAGGACAACACACACATCCATGCCCGAGGCAGGATTCGAACCTGCGACCGTAGTAGTCCCGCGGTTCCGGACTGAAGCGCCTAGAACCGCACGACCAGCGCGGCCGGCCTTTGATGACACTGATCACTATTTAATCTGCAGTGAAATTGGTATTGTGAGGCCGAAAGTGCAGGTCAGGTCCATGTGTGGGAGGATAAGAGTGGAGAAACTTCAGTATAAGGAAATCAGACACAAGTACATAACAGTGATCTCAGAAAGGTACCAGTTAGTTGAATGTAGTCAATTGCAGTCACTGGAAAAGGAATGGACAAGGTACAGGGACACAGTATTAGAAGTGGCCAAAGAATGTCTTGGAACAGTAGTGTGTTAAGGTGGGATGAAGCAAACAGCTTGGTGGAATTACACAGTCAAGGCAGCCTGTAAAAGGGAAAAGAAGGCATATCAAAAATGGCTACATACTAGAACTCAGGTAGACAGAGAAAGTTATGTTGAAGAAAGAAACAAAGCCAAACAGATAATTACAGCATCCAAGAAGAAATCTTGGGAATACTTTGGAAACAGGTTGGAGACCTTGGGTCAAGCTGCTGGAAAATCATTCTGGTGTGTCTTCGAAAGGGAGGTAAGAAGGAAATGACAAGTATTTTGGACAGGTCAGAAAAACTGCTGGTGAATCCTGTTGATGCCTTGGGCAGATGGAGGGAATATTTTGAAGAGTTGCTCAATGTAGGTGAAAATACGATCAGTAATGTTTCAGATTTCGATGTACAATGGGACAGGAATGATGATGGAAATAGGATCACATTGGAGGAAGTGGAGAAAATGGTCAATAGGTTGCAGTGCAATAAAGCGGCTGGGGTGGATGAAATTAAGTCGGAACTCATCAAATATAGTGGAATGTCAGGTCTTAAATGGCTACACAGGATAACTGAAATGGCGTGGGAGTCGGGGCAGGTTCCATCAGACTGGACGAAAGCAGTAATCACAGCAATCTTTAAACATGGAAACAGAAAAGATTGTAACAACTACAGAGGTAACTCTTTGATCAGCGTTGTGGGTAAAATCTTCTCAGGTATTGTTGAAAGGAAAGTGCGAGTATTAGTTGAGGACAAATTGGATGAAAATCAGTGTGGGTTTAGGCCTCTTAGAGGTTGTCAGGACCAGATCTTTAGCTTACGGCAAATAATGGAGAAGGGTTACGAGTGGAATAACGAATTGTATCTATATTTTATAGATCTAGAAAAGGCATATGACCGGGTTCCTAGGAGGAAGTTATTATCTTTTCTACGTGATTATGGAATAGGAGGCAAACTTTTGCAAGCAATTAAAGGCCTTTACATAGATAGTCAGGCAGCAGTTAGAGTCGACGGTAAATTGAGTCCATGGTTCAGAGTAGTTTCAGGGGTAAGACAAGGCTGCAACCTGTCTCCGCTATTGTTCATATTATGTATGGATCATATGTTGAAAACGATAGACTGGCTGGGTGAGATTAAGTTAGGTGAACACAAAATAAGCAGTCTCGCATATGCGGATGACTTAGTTGTGATGGCAGATTCTATTGAAAGTTTGCAAAGTAATATTTCAGAGGTAGATCAAATGTAAGGACTATGGTATGAAGATTAGCACCTCCAAAACAAAAGTAATGTCAGTGGGAAAGAGATATAAACGGATTGAGTGCCAAATAGGAGGAACAAAGTTAGAACAGGTGGACAGTTTCAAGTACTTAGGATGCATATTCTCACAGGATGGCAACATAGTGAAAGAAGTGGAAGCGAGGTGTAGCGAAGCTAATGTAGTGAGCGCTCAGCTACGATCTACTCTCTTCTGCAAGAAGGAAGTCAGTAGCAAGACTAAGTTATCTGTGCACCGTTCAATCTTTCGACCCACTTTGTTGTATGGGAGCGAAAGCTGGGTGGATTCAGGTTACCTTATCAACGAGGTTGAGGTTACGGATATGAAAGCAGCTAGGATGATTGCAGGTACTAGTAGATGGGAACAATGGCAGGAGGGTGTCCACAGTGAGGAAATCAAAGAAAAACTGGGAACGAACTCTATAGATGTAGCAGTCAGGGCGAACAGGCTTAGATGGTGGGGTCATGTTACACGCATGGGAGAAGCAAGGTTACCCAAGAGACTCACTGGTTCAGCAGTAGAGGGTAGGAGGAGTCAGGGCAGACCAAGGAGAAGGTGCCTGGATTCGGTTAAGAATGATTTTGAAGTAATAGGCTTAACATCAGAAGAGGCACCAATGTTAGCACTGAATAGGGGATCATGGAGGAATTTTATAAGGGGGACTATGCTCCAGACTGAACGCTGAAAGGCATAATCAGTCTTAAATGATGATGATGATGATGATGATGATGATGATGATGATACTATGGTGTTCTCTGAGCCTACTGGAGATTGATCACCCAGTCTGTAAAATACACCAAGAATGCTGAGAGTGTCAGTCTTGCGAATCCAGTATTCTCTACCCACTTTATGTAGCCTATCCGAGAACCTCTTCATTCTGTTGTTACGTTTTCTCGCATTTTGTGAACAACTCCAGCAATGAGGTCACTGAATGCAGCTGGAAATAGTCTTATCGCAATATTTCAGCGCGCATTGTGGCTATTACGTTCGATGTAAGGAAAATGATATGCGGAGTAACACTGAAAATCCTGAGTGACTTCTCCACTGCTACGACTGTCACACTGTAGTTCCATCAGCACACACTTAAAAAATACAATTTTCCCGCCGACTGATGGATGTAAGTATGTTATGTCCGTATTCTAAGCTCCTTACCGACCATTTAGTTCGACAAAATCCGCGTTCAAGTTGTTAGAAACATCGCGTGCTAAACGGGTCAGCGTGATGTGCGAAATCATCGCAATACACGCCGACATACGCATACTTGTGATGTAGCTATACGCTTAGTGCTCTTGTGGACATCAGCACTAATTTTATACATGTATACAGGGTGAATCACCTGTAACTTGCACCGCAAATATAGCGGAAATGGAAAGTGCTATTGATACGCGGTTTTCATAGACTAGATTGGCAGTCAGGGTTTCATGTTCTTAGCCACTCAACAGATTGTAATAATGCTTAGAAAGTGTAGTTTTGTGCAAACATACACTTCTTAAATGGAACAGTGCCGATTAACAAAAATGTTCTAATGTGTGTATATTCCTAAGAGACCGAACTGCTGAGGTCATCGGTCCCTAGACTTACACACTGCTCAAACTAACTTATGCTAAGAGCGGCACACACACCCATGCCGCCGGCCGGAGTGGCCGAGCGGTTAAAGGCGCTACAGTCTGGAACCGCACGACCGCTACGGTCGCAGGTTCGAATCCTGCCTCGGGCATGGATGTGTGTGATGTCCTTAGGTTAGTTAGGTTTAAGTAGTTCTAAGTTCTAGGGGACTTATGACCACAGCAGTTGAGTCCCATAGTGCTCAGAGCCATTTGAACCATACCCATGCCCGAGGGAGGACTCGAACCTCTGGCGGGAGGGGCCGCGCAACCCGTGACTCGGCACCTCAAACCGCGTGGCCACTCCGCGCGGCGCCTATTAGCATTAACAGTCTAAAAGTAGGGTAAATTAGAATGACACTGGTGTTTGTTGCAGGATTCTAGAGCTAGTCCTTTGCGAGATACTGTTTATTGAAAAAGGGTTAAACACTTGTACTATACCTGTGGTTGCACACACTAAAGGAAAACACAAGTATATACACTAGTTCTGTGGATTCTGACCAGTAACGAGACAAATGACCATCACACGTTGTGTTCAAAATGATCACTGGTAGCAGCAATATGCGCTTAAAGTCTAGCATGGAACGACTTCTGCACACGTGCTAGCATTTCAGCGAAGATATCTGAGGAGGCTGCACTAATACGTCGTTGCATATCATTGGGTATAGTGGGTATGTCCTTACAGGTAGCATCTTTCAGCATTCCCCACAGAAAAAAAGTATACAGGTTTCAAATCCGGAGAACGAGCCAGCCAAGGTACAGCTCCTCTGCGTCCAATTGAACTATTTGAAAACCATTCATGAATACGTGCTGTAGTATTTTGTGCACTGTGGGCTGGACAGTCATGTTGGTACCACAGGTTCCTCTTAGTCTGCAGAGGAACGTCGTCTAGTATGCGTGGAAAATGGCCTGTTAGGAGGCTGCGATACTTGTGCGCGTTCAGCGTTCCGCCTATGAAAAACGGACCTATAAACTGAATGTTCACTATCCCACACCACACGTTTACACTCCATGGACGCAGAAGTTCCACCTGACGAAGGCAACTAGGGTTGTCAACAGACCAACAATGCATGTTTCGGTGGTTTACATGGCAGTGATTGGTAAATGTGGCTTCATCACTAAACAGGATACATGATACATCTGGAGTATTCTGTCTTAATGCCCATGTACAGAAGTTAACATGATTCTCATAATCGTTTCCATGCAGCTCTGAGAGAGAGAGAGAGAGATGTGATAGGGCTGGAACCCATGTCGATGGATGCATAAACCAAATTATTTCGAAGTGTTGTGAACAAAACTTCTCGCTGCTGCGTCTTTTGCGATTCATCAACTCTTGTGTTCTTTACTACCTTAGCGCGGTATTACTGCATTTGGTCTCCCGTGGCCGTTATCAGTAACAAGCCTTGACTTAGCAGTAAACAAGTACAGTGGTGACTAAGGAAAATGCAAGTCACTGTTAATAATTTTAAGACACTTGTGCGTATACTATCAAGTGTTTCAGCGTGTCCTCGTGAAGTATCACAATAAAAACTCACAAAAAGCCGACCGGAACGCCCTTGCTCCGATGTGCAATAATATTGTGGTCGACTAATACTGTCTATTTCTTGTTCTTAATTAAAAAAAAAGTTGTTCTTCCGTAAATGTCTCTAGGTGCAAGAAGAGCGTAACTAAACAGTCCTGCAGTGTGATGTTTCATATTTCTTATGGTCCTTAGGAAACCTATAGAACGATAATTTTGGTGTCTAGGTATAACAAAAATTAGCAGGATTGTCGCAACTATGACTATTAATACTTTTTAAAATATCGGGAATCCCATATATAGATATGTAAAAAATATCATTATCGGGCCTCGATATAACGAGAGAGAGAATCGGTATATCGAATCGACGGAAAAAATAACCACATACTGGCTTATAAAAATTTCAGCTGCACATTGTAAATATACTACCAGTTTTAGAGCTGTATATTTAAGTATTGATTTATCATTAGATAGTCTGTACATCAACAAGACAGCAGCCTGCCTATCCCCGTAGAGCAAGAATTGAAAGGAAAACAATGCACGTTCACGCTTTCGCCTCCCGCCGGGTAGACTAGTCGCCAGATACAAGATTTTTAGTTGACGCAACTTTGCCGACTTTCGTGTTGATGAGGATGATAGCTAACAATGGTAACTGCATGTAAATAGCACAAAAAAAAGGCGTCCAATGGGTCTGTAGTTCGGTTTCGTCATATTTCAGATCTGTCCGGAACATTTCACGTCGACTTCCCTGTTTTTTCATTTCTGCCAACGCCAGCGATCTAGCAGTTGTAGTGTCAGAATTGCATGGTGGAATTAAACGTTGCAGTTTCTGTTGGTAGGGTCTAGCGCCGATTACGTCAGCATTTGCCCTCATCCGTCTCCGCCCACCGTAAAGACCAATCTTGCCATTCAGAGCTCTGTTAAACATTTTCAGCAACTGTTTTGGAAGAATGCTGATGTGAAGAAATGGCCCGCTATTTGCGTTAAAAATTGTTTTTTTAACGAAACTGGTGTGCAATTTCTTCACATCGGAAATCTTGTGCTATTCCATTCACACCGCCATCTCCCAGTGCAATCGGACTTCTTTGTGCCACCTATACTTGCTTCATACAGTCAAAGACTCGACGTGATGAAAGCTTAAAAAGTAGTAAGACTCCTTCACACAGTGAAAGAAAAATTATTATCAGTGTTACACTACGGTTTCATCGAAGTACTCTGGGATTCGAACTAGGCAACGGAGACAAAGCTGTACCTATAGACTTGTAATATAATATACTCAAACAGAAATTGTTAGTCTGTTCCCGAGTGTTCAGATGGCTCAATTGGGAGAGCATGCTGCGACATGTAAATACTATTGTTGATTTTTTAAATTTATTTTTTTATTTTTTTCTGTTTGAGGCAAGTTAACGTGAAGAACGCCTCCTGACTTGGCACCGGACGTGCAACGGTATTCCTTTGTCAATTTCAGCATTCAAGACACGCCGAAAAAGATCTGCATTGGTAGACACATTTAGGGAAAAGTGGTAACTGTGCTGCGAACTTGATACTCGGTAAATCATCAGTTTCTCCGAAAATACTTGGAAAATAACAACGTTAGATATATGTAAATGAGTACCTCACTAGAAGTAAGGACCCCACGTCATTAATAAGTACACGGCCGTGGAAAAGCGAGTCTCCTCCCCTCCCCCCACCCGTGGTATTCCTGTACCAGCAATGCCAGCCCATAGAATTAGCAGCAGCAGCTTTGTGGAGACCAGAATAAATTAGTGATGAGTAGAAGATATGAGTCAATCCACAGTTTCATAGTATGTTCCACGTTGCTCAGTTGGAAGACGGCTACACTCGAAAGATCGATGTCTGGATTCCTCTCCGTCGGACACAAATATTTAATCTATACGGATACTGATCACAGAGAATACGTCGTTGCAAGTAAACTGTTTCCAATCAGTATTTAATATGTAATATAAAATAATGAACACAAAATACGTTTCAAAGTCATTAAACATACTCTCCATGCTGCGAATAGCACCACTGAACAAATGGGTCAGAATGTTGGCACAGTGCATTCGTAGGTAAGAATAGCGGAGATTCCCATGAAATTAATATAAAATTTTGAACAAATTTGGTTCCATGAAGCAATGTAGTGGGCGTATGGTAGCTAGGTGCGAAGTATTATCATCAGGAAAATTACTGTGTTGTGCGTGTGAAGGTTTATCAAATATATCTATCAATTACAACTCAAAATCATCATTTATAATCATAGTTCCTGATCCCGCTGAGTAAATAAAGCACATAAATATTTCTTTCAGTGGGCAAGACGAGAATGTGGTCTTGCAGACTGGAAACCATAGTCAGTATATTCTCCACCGCCTTCTGGCTGCCCACAGAACTAGTTTTCAGGCTCTCGTAAAAGACGGCGAACAATATATTTCCTATAACCTACTTCATATTATTAACCCGCAGCCCCACAAGGGGGTGTACGAAAATATGGAAACACCAGAAACACAACACATTATGATACCTCGTAGGTACGTTGTAGGAAAACCACTGGCATTCAAAACAGCTTCCGACGTCTTTGAATGGACACATACAGGACCTGTATCGTTTTGATCGACATCTACTACCATTCTTCCTGCAAAATGGTGAGAAGTTCGGGTAACGAAGGTGGATAGCGACCACGCATCCTTATCTTCAAAGTAGACCGCAAATGCCCAGTAATACTGAGATCCGGAGACTGGTGGCTAGGGGAGACACGACAATTCATTCTCGTGCTCACAAAAGCAATCTTGGACGATGCGCGCTGAGTAAGCAGGGGCCCTGTGGTCTTGTAACACAGCAGGAACAAACATCTACATCTATATCTACATGATTACTCTGCAGTTCACATTTAACTGCTTGGCAGAGGGTTGATCGAACCACAATCATACTATCTCCCTACCATTCCACTCCCGGATATCGCGCGGGAAAAACGAACACCTAAACCTTTCTGTTCGAGCTCTGATGTCTCTTATTTTATTTTGATGATCATTCCTACTTATGTAGGTTGGGCTCAAAAAATTATTTTCGCATTCGGAAGAGAAAGTTGGCGACTTAAATTTCGTAAATAGATCTCGCCGCGACGAGAAACGTCTTTGCTTTAATGACTTCCATCCCAACTCACGTATCATATCTGCCACACTCTCTCCCCTATTACGTGATAATACAAAACGAGCTGCCCTTTTTTGCACCCTTTCGATGTCCTCCGTCAATCCCACCTGGTAAGGATCCCACACCGCGCAGCAATATTCTAACAGAGGACGAACGAGTGTAGTGTAAGCTGTCTCTTTAGTGGACTTGTTGCATCTTCTAAGTGCCCTGCCAACGAAACGCAACCTTTGGCTCGCCTTCCCCACAATATTATCTATGTAGTCTTTCCAACTGAAGTTGTTCGTAATTTTTACACCCAAGTACTTAGTTGAATTGACAGCCTCGAGAATTGCACTATTTATCGAGTAATCGAATTCCAACCGATTTCTTTTGGAACTCATGTGGATCACCTCACACTTTTCGTTATTTAGCGTCAACTGCCACCTGCCACACCATACAGCAATCTTTTCTAAATCGCTTTGCAACTGATACTGGTCTTCGGATGACCTTACTAGACTGTAAATTACAGCATCATCTGCGAACAACCTAAGAGAAATGCTCATATTGTCACCCAGGTCACTTATATAGATCAGGAACAGCAGAGGCCCCAGTACGCAGCCGGCCGTGGTGGTCGTGCGGTTCTAGGCGCTCCAGTCCGGCGCCGCGCTGCTGCTACGATCGCAGGTTCGAATCCTGCCTCGGGCATGGATGTGTGTGATGTCCTTAGGTTAGTTAGGTTTAATTAGTTCTAAGTTCTAGGGGACTGATGACCACAGCAGTTGAGTCCCATAGTGCTCAGAGCCATTTTTTTGTCCCAGTACGCTTCCCTGGGGAACACCTGATATCACCGCAGTTTTACTCGATGATTTGGCGTCTATTACTACGAACTGCGACCTTCCTGACAGGAAATCACGAATCCAGTCGCACAACTGAGACGATACCCCACTGGCCCGCAGCTTGATTAGAAGTCACTTGTGAGGAACGGTGTCAAAAGCTTTCCGGAAATCTAGAAATACGGAATCAATTTGAGATCCCCTGTCGATAGCGGCTATTACTTCGTGCGAATAAAGAGCTAGCTGCGTTGCACTGTACCATAGGATGTACCTGATCAGCCAAAATGGCCACATAATTCTGGGCAGTGATGTGACCTTGCAAAGTAACCATGGGTCCCACGGAATACCACGATATGGCTAGGCTGCCCAGATTATCACCGAAACCACGCCACGTATCACCCTCGGGACGTAAACTCGGCCAGAAGCTGGACTCCATGTTTTTCTGTCACGGATATCTGCATCACTGATGAGTGGTTTTGGAATTCCAGTTGGCCCTGCAATTCGCTGCTTATAGAGCTCCCTCCGTGTTGCTTTGGTGCTGACGGGGTTAGCGAGTGCGACATTCAGCTCTGCAATGGCTTTTTCGTCACAGTCATTTTCTGTGCGAATCTGTCACGATAACTCAACACATACATTCGTCCGCGTTGTGAATTAGCGGATGACGTTTTTCCGCTTTCCCCGTATGCGGTCCAAATCTTCGATGCGGCGCTTCTTGAAGCACCCACCATACGAGCATCAAATCCTTGCTCACTTTCGACTTCACTGAGCTCCGACATAATGCACTCGCAACTACACAGAACACTGTTGTGAACATCACTGTGTGCTGTCCGTGGACAAATAAAACAGCGCAACCAACAAATTTGCGTAGCATCTGAATTTATGTTGAAGCACGCACTTCTCCCCGTATTCCAATATTTTTGCCAACATCTGTGTGTTTAAGTACTTATTAATAGTATCAATGCCTAGTTTTCGACTTTGTAGGATAAACAGTAAGACAACTTCCAATGTAAATGAGTATTTTTAATGTTGGTAACGCTTTGGAATGAAAAACAACTTTTGTATCAATATCTGTTCATTTTAAAAGAAGTTATCTGTTGCACAGGTAAATTTTTATTTTCCATCACAGTTTCCATAAAATTACGAGTGGATGAACGGTTTCAAGAATTTACATCACAGCGACTTATTACGTTCGTAATTACACCCTTTTGGTCTCATGATGAGTTAATATTCTAATCTTGCAATCTACATCTACGATACTACTCAGCAATTCACAGTGAAGTGTCTGGCAGATGGTTCATCGAACCAACTTTAGACTATTTCTCTACCGTTCCACTCATAAACAGCGGCGGAAGAAGAGAACACGTAAATCTTTACGCGCAACCTCTGATTTCTCTTATTTTATTACGATGATCATTTCTCTCTATGAAGGTGAGTGCCAACAAAATGTTTTCGCATCCGAAGGAGAAAGCTGGTTATCGAATTTTCGTGAGAGGATGTCGCCGCTACGAGAAATACCTTTGTTTTCATGATTGCCACCCCAACTCGCTTATCACGTCCGCGACACTCTCTCCCCTACTTCGCCATAATACAAAATGAGCCGTCCTTCTTTGAACTTTTTCGATGCCCTCCGTCAATCCCATCTGATACGGATCCCCTACTGCGCAGCAGTACTTCACAAGAGGATGGACAATCGTTTTGTAGCTAGTCACCTTAGTAAACCCTTTGCATTTTCTGTGAGTTCAGCCAATAAAACGCAGTCTTTGGTTTGATTTCCCTAGAACATTATCCATTTTGAGTTGTTCGTAAATGTAATTCCTTATTGTTTAGTTGAATTGACAGTCTTTAAATTTGCGTGTTTTATAGTGTAACCGAAATTTAACGGATTTATTTTCGTATTCATGTAGATGACCTCACGCTTTTCATCATATAAAGTTAAGTACAACTTATCACACAAGACAGATATATTTTCTAGATCATTTTACAATTAGTTTTGATCTTCTAATGTTTTAGTAGACGGTAAATGACAGCGCCACGTGCATACAATCTAACAGGGCTGCCGTGATTGTGTCCTAAATCGTTTATTTAGATTAGGAACAGCAGATGACCTATAAAACTTCATTGGGGACTGTCAGATGTCACTTCTGTTCTACTTGATGACTTTCAGTCATGATACTCCATACGCCCTGAATTTGATCAGAAGTCGCTTGTGTGCAGCGGTGTCAAAATCCTTCTAGAATCCTAAAAATATGGATTCATTGTGAGATCCGCTGTCAATAGCACTCATTACTTCGTGTGAATAGAAAGCTAGTTGTAATCTCACAACGATTGTAACGGAAAAGGTAAGAAGTTTCAATTAAGTTGCTAGTTCTCGTTGTAGGAATATCATGATGGACATAGAAAGGAATATGGAAAGTGAAATGAACTTTGTTGAGAGCAGTGTTTCCACAGCGGTTAAAAGTTGAACCCCAGTTAGCTTCGTGTCTTAAAACACACACACACACACACAGTTTCGAAACTTTCTTTGATTATGTCAAATAAACACACGAGACCAAGAGTTAGCTATCCCAGAAAACATGACGCTCACACGATGTAGTGCCACCTGTGGCATTGATAATCGCCTCATTTCCGCGAGAAAGGGAATCCACAGTTTTCTTCACCTATGCCAGATCCAGTGGAAGCCAATCATTGATGATTGGCTGGCCTTAGAGCTAACAAATTGTGGGGAGTTGCACTGCTACGTTTCTCTCGCTATTACGAATAGAGCAATGACCATTTCCGAGGTATCTGACTCAGAATCTCCACTGCGTGCAATTCCCTTCGTAATATTCTCACGAAGACTGGTTGAGATGAATTTACATTGACCGACAGCAGCAACAGCTGTCGAGTTTGAAATCAGTTGTCGATGACAAGTTGCAATGTTAGTCCAAGGAAGCTGTCGAGTATGATCTTTTACGACCACTGTCCTTAGCTTGTTACATGGATGTGAGTGGTACAACATTCCTTAAAGAGACGTTGAGCAGTCCGTGTTAATACTCTAGCAAATGAGAAAACTTCATTCGTGATCATGGGCGCTTCGAAATACGATAGCTCCTTCCTGTCATTCTATAATGTTTCCACGTCGACTCGTCGTACTGCACTCATTCCGTACAAGCAACTGTCACATACATACAACGTCTCTGCCATGATTTACGTCATGTGACCGCTAGGTACCACTATTAACATCCACACCGCCCCAAAGCGAGCAGTGAGCTCTTTTAAGAGGTTGGCCAATATTTTATCCACTGAACTTAGTACACCAAGATAAAAAAGATTCCGACAGTAATCTTGTCAAAAACTAGATATGTAGAAGGACAGTATAGCTGTGGCGACTCTGGTCCACTTCGCACCCAGAAGGCCCCTCCCAGACTGCCTACAAGAAGGGGCTGGGCTCTGGTCGCGGCAGAGGGATGACCTCCCCCTTCTCACCTTATTCTCCCGTCTCCCAAGCAACGCAGCGCTCCTTCCCTCCCCATCCCCCACCCCACCCGTCCACCAGACACTGCCCAGTATTTTACAAGTCACTGTACAAAACAGTCAGTAATATGTAGCTCAGAACTACCACATTGGCCATGTTAGAAAGTACCTGAATCACCTATTTCGATCATTCTACCATACTTGGTGTAAGGTACAATGGAGCCCAAAATTAAACATTAACAACTACTTTTTCTGTGTAATACGCTGCCATAAAAAATTAGAACATCCTATTAAAGGTTTCCAATTCACTCAAGATTTATTGTTACAACAGTGCCTATGGAGTACATGAAATGATTACGTTTACAGGTAAATAGCACAAGCTGTTCTGACGTACCGGACCCATGCTGAAACGCCCATATTCGTACGTGGTGTAACCTCGATAAGTTTCAATGCAGGCACTGACTCTGGCATTCAGTCGACTGTACAGATGGCGAATACTGTCTCGGGATACATTATACCACGCTTGCTTGACCAGTACGAGTAGTTCTGTAACAGTAACTGGTTGCCGAGTTGCACGAGTCACTTCTCGTCCCATCAGGTCCAACACGTGTTCGATTAGAGACAAGTCCGAAAAGTCCGAAGACTGTGCTGGCCAGGGAAGTTGCTGCACGTCCTGCAGAGCATGCTGAGTTTCGTGGGCAGTGTGTGAGCGAGCAGTATTCAGTCGCAGGAACGGCAAAAGAAAGGATCTAACAATATTCTGTACGTACCGAGCGTTGGTTAGCGTCCCCTCCAGAAACACCAAAGGTGAAAGAGAGTTGTAGCTTATTGTATCCCAGACCACAAGGCCTGGGGTGCAGCCAGCGTGTCACGGACGAATGCACTCTACGAGACAGTGCTCAACAGGTCTTACCGTCACTTGCGTGCAGGCAGAATCAGATTTCATCGCTGAAGATCACGACACGTCGTTCCATCTCGCAAGTGATCCACTGACGGCACGAGTCGAGCTGAGCTCGCCGATGCTGTGACGTGAGTGCAAGATGGGCTGCAGTGTGTGCGGGGTCCTGCCCACTCGTCTCGTATAGGCTGCGTAGAGGATGCTGTGTTCTCGGAATGCTATACAACAATTCAACCAAATCACATTAATAGTTTTTATTACAATAAAGAAAGATTGACAGTACTTCACTTTGAATTTACAACTGTGTCGCAGGCAATGGGCGACATGCAAGTAAGTCAGAGTTCTTTGCTATATACGAGGTCCATGTAAGCAGTTGATATGGGTCACACGTCAGTGCTATCGTAGCGCTGTCCCAGTACTATGCTAATACTGTGCTGCCGAGGCTGGCAGGGGCGGTGCTTATCTAATTTTCGGCTAGAGGCCGCTCCTGTCGTGGTGCAGTTCTCGTTAGCGGGCTTTTGGCTGTCGTCGTCTCACCACCCTCTTTGCTCTCGAGGTCTTCGTCTTCGTTCCGGTGCTTGTGGTTAAGCCAGAACACTGTGCACTGCTAATAACGGGTTCGTGTTGACACGTCTGGGCTCGCAAGCCCTCTTATCTGTGCTGCAGAAGTGCCGCTGCTGCCCTTACAGCACGACGATCCTGGAGGACGTCTGTCCTGCGTGGACGTCCAGAACCTCTTCTACGGCTGTCAGAATGGTCACGTGACCACTGATGCCAGCATCGTTGCACAGCTGACGCAGCACATTCAGTTTTTCTGGCAACTCTCAGAAGGGACCATCTCGTCACGATATTGAAACCGCCAGGTGGCATGTGCCGTCATTGGAAAGATCGACGTCGTCTTTCGAGGTGTATTATTTTTTTCCCGACTGTGTAGTTCTATAGCTGCACAAAACCTATCTCAGCTATAATAATATGCTTCTCAAGTGTCACAATGTCATTACCACATCTAAAAGGTCTGAAATATACAGAAAGGTTGTCATTTGCAGTGCGACTGGTCCCGGCGGAGGTTCGAGTCCTCCCTCGGGCCTGGGTGTGTGAGTTTGTCCTTAGGATAATTTAGGTTAAGTAGTGTGTAAGCTTAGGGACTGATGACCTTAGCAGTTAAATCCCATACGATTTCACACACATTTGAGCATTTTGTCATTTGCATTATTGCTATTTCTGCATTACTTATCAGAAATACATAAGCACACACATAATATCATTTTCGTGTCTAAAATGTGTGTATTATTGTTCTATATAACAGATCTTAGCTACACTAGTATGTCAGCTACTGGAAGAGTGCGCTTATTCTGTAACTTATACTTGCTGCCTAAAACATGACTGGTGACTCTCATATTCAGTGCCGCAATGCTATTTCTATGTCTAAACTCTCTGTGTTATTGTTTCATAACTGTTCAAAAAATATGTGACTAAAATAACATGCTGCAGTAATAGTTGACTCTTCATCTTAGGCCTAAATGAGGCTATGTCAAAAAACTCACCGACCAAGTACTATAGTAGGGCGTGTGAAGATAATACATGAAGGAAAGTATAGTTAACGTTATTGTTAACCGTCTAATATATCTTTTGATTTTGGACATATCTGTGGTAGCTTGATTATCTACCAACATCACATTTTCTGACGTGTTAACACAATAAATCTTGCTCAAAATAGCGTGTTTGGAAGAGATCAATAACACATTACATCACTTAAACTGCGTATTTTCGTAATAGACAAGCACAACTTTGAAAGGCACCAAATACGTTATGTTAACACACTGTGGTCAAAGACTTTGATGTCTCGAAAGTTCGACGTTTCCACCAAATTAAAATTGTCTATATTATTTATCAAAATACGAAAAGATTGCGAGTTCAAAGCATATATGAGTCACACATCGCAATATGTAAGCATAAGTACAGATCCCTGATCATGATCGAAAATTCAGTCTTTACACCAAAATACAGTTGTCTGTATTTGTTTATATCAGTGCATAGCATATGTGGCACTACTACTGCTTATTCTATAATAGTAAGAAAAAGCGCTCACATGGTGGTACTACTTATCTCACTTAGTGGATAAACTGTACTTGTTGATGAGCATAGTCTGTCTTTGTACCGTACTTTGAAGAAATCAAAATCTTTCTGTATTATTCATCAAAATGGACAAATATTTGTTCTACAACATTTCAGAACACACATGGCATTATTGGTCTAACTTACAGGATAATGTGCTTTTGGCAAGGACTGACTTGTGCTGTCACACTTTGCAAACTTTATGACACTTCATGTAATACTGTACTGAACACTAGTGATAGAAATTCATGTAAGTAAGAAACAAGGGTTGATATGCTTTCAACTATCCACTTTCAACAGTTTTCAAAGTGAGCCAAACATTATAATGACTCCATGTTAGGGTAAAATGTTTTATCTTGCCATATTAAATGTTTGTCGTCTTCTGCTGATAATGCTAACTTACGCCGTCACACAGTGGAGACTACATGACACGTCGATGAAATAACATAGTGAACAGTAGATGTTGACTACCACTACCCTGATCACGATTACTACTATTATGCCGATGCAAGTTTCTAGTAACTGTACCGTAATCTGATAGTGGGTGTCAGCTATCTGATCTTAAAACTGTATTGTTAAACCAGAAGCTAACAGTGCATGTGTCATAACCTGACAGTATGTGTCCGCTGCTGGCTCTCAAACAGTGCTCTAACACCAGAAGCTAACGCCTCAACCAGTCTCCCAACGAAATGTACCAAATTTCCCAATGTATTACTATTGTTAGAGATGAAGTCGTAATTCACTGTCTCTGGTTCAAATGGCTCTGAGCACTATGGGACTTAACATCTTAGGTCATAAGTCCCCTAGAACGTAGAACTTCTTAAACCTAACTAACCTAAGCAAATCACACACATCCATGCCCGAGGCAGGATTCTAACCTGCGACCGTAGCAGTCACGCGGTTCCGGACTGAAGCGCCTAGAACCGCACGGCCACAGCGGCCGGCGGCACTGTCTCTGTCCACCACCATTGTTACAAACAAAATTGCAACAA
Source organism: Schistocerca serialis cubense (assembly GCF_023864345.2). Classification (NCBI taxonomy): domain Eukaryota; kingdom Metazoa; phylum Arthropoda; class Insecta; order Orthoptera; family Acrididae; genus Schistocerca; species Schistocerca serialis. The sequence goes on from NC_064640.1 coordinate 1,007,155,832, forward strand.
ACTGCTCCCCATTGGTCGCCATTAGTGCTAAGATATATGCATGCCAAGATGTGTATGTATACTTAGCGAAAATAGCGATGTACGAGGATTAATTTTTTACAGTTTTGATTGTAGCAGTGGTGGTGTATGGGTCAATGTGTTACAGTTTCTTTGGAGGGCTAGTTGGTGGTGCTAGCTTCAGCTGTTGGAATACTACACTGGTGTGCAAAACTTAAGGGTAAAATTAGCTTTTGCGTGATATGTCACTGCTAAGTAACATAGCTGGATGAAATTTCGATCATACAAAGTAAGAACTGCTACATATAGTACAGCAAGTTTCTTTAAAAAATGTACAATGAGACGAACAGAAATGACACATTTGTCAATGACAACAATAATACTGAAGTAACTGAGTTTTATGATGGCGACCTGGACATTACAAAAGCTGGGACATGGTTCTTAATCGAGCATGTGATCACCATGAGAAGCAATGCATGCTCTGCAACTTGCTCCAATGCTGGCCTCAAGGTTGCTAAGGACTTCTTGTGGTGGGTTGTTCCAGTTCGACTGACAACTGCTGGGTGGTCGTTGGTGAATGCTTATGTAGCTTTGATAAACAGTACACATGTGGAAATACTGTAAGTTACACCTGTTACGTATATTTGATAGACATTTCGGTTGAGGTAATAACATTGTGACAGTTGGCAAGCATATGTGTTTATACGTTTATAGAACTATTGTACAGACAGTTCAAATGTCAAAATTTAATTCTGGGCTTAACTGTGTGTTACACAAAGCGTTATATGATGATCGAAGTATGCTCCTTGCTAAGTACAGCTTAACCTGTAAGTTATATCACTAGCGACAGTAAGCAAGTTTATATGTTAAAATACACATTTGTGCTCTAAAAATGTCTCTATATATAGATATTTTCATAAATAGCACGGACACAATTCTGGTCATTTCGATACATTGGAACCTCGGGCCAATTTATATAATTTGGGTCATTCCGATGCTTTTGACCATGCTCGAGATAGTATCTCTGTGGCCACATATTGACTGACTGTTTCGTTTCAGGGTCTGGTAAAATACTGGGCTGCGAATGGAGGGGAAGGGTGGGATAGGGAGGAGGAGAGGGGGCAGGGTATGGCTTAAGAGAGGGGAGGGGAGACGTGATGACTTTATTGTTCTCTTGGGCACTGAATGTGTGGGAAGTGGGAAAATTACTTCCACATCAATCTGTATTGACTTATCTGCTCACGCATAGATTAGCAACACATTCTACTATTGTAATCAGTTAGGATAAAGTCACTCATTCTTAATTGTTCATATCGTAAAGCAACAAAATCTATCTCAAAATGTGGATAATTCTCGCCACACTCAGTGCTTACATCTTTCGTTTATACATCTTCCCACAACTACATGACGCCCACAGCACTGCAGACAATTAATATATGTACCATCTGATGATGAATCGCTAGGCGGTTCGAAACCGGTAATGGAATAATAAAATAAATTGAAGAAAAAATAAAATAATTGAGGAACAAAATAAAAGGCGACTAGTTGCAGTAATTTCAAGAAGCCTGTATTCATTACTGTCGCAGTATTCCTCATCCCTAATGGATAAAAGTTTCATATCGTAGTTGTTTCATCACTGCCAGCCGAAGTGGCCGAGCGGTTCTAGGCGCTACAGTCTGGAACCGCGCGACCACTACGGTCGCAGGTTCGAATCCTGCCTCGGGCATGGATGTTTGTGATGTCCCTAGGTTAGTTAGGTTTAAGTAGTTCTAAGTTCTAGGGGACTGATGACCTCAGAAGTTATGTCCCATAGTGCTCAGAGCCATTTGAACCATTTGTTTCATCACTGCAAGTTATGAGGAGATTTACGCTTTTATTTTAATTTTAGTAGATCCAAGTGCACACTATTTGTTCAGCATTGCTATAATTTGCGCTCATTACTGTAGCACTGCATTAGCCATCTCTTCAGTTAAGTTTGCTGCTCAGCACAAAGTTCAACTCACGAAATACTGCACGCATTGCTCGTACGGTCGACGTGCATACTTTTAACATGCATTCACAAGTCTGTCGAACTTTGGTTAATGTAAAACACTGTATCTGTCTTTTCGATTTGCTACAGCTTTACTTTGTTCTCACAATAGTCACAGCCGGCCGTGGTGGCCGAGTGGTTCTAGGCGCTTGAGTCCGGAACAGCGCGACTGCTACGGTCGCAGGTTCGAATCCAGCCTCGGGCATGGATGTGTGTGATGTCCTTAGGTTAGTTAGGTTTAAGTAGTTCTAAGTTCTAGGGGACTGATGACCTCACATGTTAAGTCCAATAGTGCTCAGAGCCATTTGAACCACAATAGTCACGTCAGATTTCCATTGTTAAAGCTAAACGTATTTATTTTCTTCCCAAAGAACTGGTAATTACCTATGGACAGTCTCACAGTTCCTCAAACACACTACAATTCAAGTTACCTACCAAATTTAATCCTACCAACCCATAAACAAGTTGCTTTATAAATATTATATAATGATTGCAGATTCTCAGATTCGTGTAATTTAATGATGTGCAATGGTTTTCGTCAAGTATGATTTGGTGGCACCTACGTATAGTCAAAAGGTGCATCTCGCTGCTCCTCTGCTTTATCCCGACGCGACAAAAACCATGTTCTGGGTCTTAAGCTGTGGTGTTAAGTCACGATAATCGATATTCCCACCTACGGCACGTAATATCGCCGATTAATGATCAACAATATGACGTGAGTTAATGAAATGGCGTGGGAGTTATGAGACAATTTTTAAATATAGGAAGGGCAAATCATTACAGAAGATATCACTTAAAATTGGTAGCATTACACATGACTTGATCCACAAGCAGTAATAGTCACGCTGTGTGTCTAGTACGCCGATGGCTCGGCCTAGGCAAATGCTTACTAACAGGTCGCGGGAGCCATATCTACGTACACCGCAGAGCACCACAATCCGTGGGTTCACTGCAATCGTTCTTCTGCTGAAGCTAGTGTAAGTTTTTGGTTCTACATTGCGATTTCAACAGTGACTATGTATGTACACGATTATATTTTTCGAGTTTTCCTCCTGACAAAAGCAGCGCTGAGACTAGCTACGCAGTATACATGCTGGCAACTTGGATGCGCTTACTGTACGTGTAAGATTCCTTATGACGGGCAGCCTCGAACACTGGTCGAATTATAAATAATTTTTAGTTACCTTAAGAGCATTGTTTTTAAAAAAAGATATTTATCAAATATAGTGAAGCAGCAGAATATCATGCATCAGAAATGTTCTTCAGTATATTTCTCCGTAGCCTTAGCGAATTTTGCCTGAGCATTCAGATTCCTAAATGCTCACACAATTTGACTCTTGTCAAGCCGAATACGAATCCATTGTCGTTAGTTGGCGCAGAATATACGATCAAGGTAACCACAATCAGGGACAACAGAAGGAGAAGGTTTGATGGCCGCAAAGCACTGTTGAAATGCGTGGATCTTAGCATTTCGAAGAATGATGTTTCAACCTCTAAACCTGTGTTTCAACCTCTAAACCTGTGTTTCATTTATTAATTTTTTTTCCTTTGCGATGGGAATTTTTTCACCAAATTTCAATAACCAACTTTTTTCTTGGAATGCCAAAACATTTTGTTGACTTCCACCTACACAGGACAAAATAACAATCATAAAAAAAATAATAGAGATCAGAGCGGGCACAGAGAGAGGATCTAAGCGTTCATTTCTCTCAAGTACTATTCGAGAGTGGAACGGTACAGTACTAGAAGGAAAATGGGTATATGAACCCTCTGCCAAACAATTAAGTGTGAATTCCAGATTATTCATGTGGATGTAGCTCTAGACATTCTGGAATGGAGCAGTGTTGCCAATTGGAGAACAGATAATTATGTAAAACTCGTGATATACGGTAACTGGAAAGGGTTTACGTAGAAACAGATCATCTAATAGAATGTCTGGCAAGATAAGAAACCATAATTTAAGCCTGCTGTATTGACCTAAAGGATTATAGAGTTTCCCTTTGATTCCAGCTTTCTCGAAACTGTCTCCAAAGCTGCTGAACGTATGCTGTGGATACCAAAAAAATAAATCTTTGGTGTATCAGTGCTCGAATTATGCTAAATTATTGGTTCAAATTGCTCTGAGCACTATGGGACTTAACTTCTAAGGCCATCAGTCCCCTAGAACTTAGAACCACTTAAACCTAACTAACCTAAGGACATCACACACATCCATGCGTGAGGCAGGATTCGAACCTGCGACCGTAGCAGCAGCGCGGTTCCAGACTGTAGCGCCTAGAACCGCTCGGCAACCCCGGCCAGCGCTAACTTATTGTTGAATACTAAATCTACTACTAGTTTTGTCAGTAATGTTTACAGGAGGTGCTACGAAAATGAATCAGTCGTCTGAGTTGATTAGCCTGCAGTATTTAGCCAGCATGATCAGAAACATAAATGAAGAGAAGACCTCAACGCGACTATTTTACGAGTTTCAAACGCCTATCGGAGATGTATTGGAGGAATAAAAGGGGAGTAACCTGTGGCGGACGTCGAAAGACAGAAGTTATCAGGAGACGTAAGGAAGGAAACGAGAAAGACGAAATAAGCAGGCGGATAGCTATTAGGTGGCGTAGCGTAAGACAAGACATGTTTTCTACCGCTGCTTCCGACCGGCTTCGAGTGGGGCACCGTTTGGGATTCCAGGTGTCCTAACCCAGTCGCCTTGCTCCCATGCCACGTGTCTTCGGGATGGAAGAATATGCGTTTATAACCAAGTGAAATTAAATTGCATTACGTGCAACGTAAAAGCAGCGTGGGAAATAAGTGAACCCATGTACGAGGTGCATATCGGTCAACTCTTCAACAGTAAACCTATCAGTACTGCTGTGTATTGTTATTTATGTACGGCTAACACTACCGGGAAAACAAATCCGAGACATAACCGAGCATTGCTGAATGCAAGTTTTAGGACGAGGAGTAAAGTGGATATCACTGTTGTCAACAGAAGTACAGTGTGTGAATGAACTAAATTTGTTTCCAAAGAAGGTACACAACGAATATTGTTGACTTTAGCACTGTTGTTCAGATATTTTAAGCGCTATAAAGATGCAAAGGTAAATTGGGGTGAGAAATAAAACGCTATGTGCGTTGTACACTCACGTACAAAACTTAACCCTAGATTACTAAACCCTCGTAAAATTTACGAATGCAGTCGGTACCAATTCGCTGTTTCCCGACAGTCTGATACTGTCAGTATAGGGTATAAAACGGGACATTGTGTACTTATTTTATATATGACATACGAATGGAGATCTTATAATTTTAATTAATTAGTGTATAAACTATAAATTATGACTTGCTTTGAATAAAACATGGAGTAGTATAATTTACGATGGTTTAGTAACAATGTAACATCTTTCGCATGATTTGTCACTGCCAAGAACGTAGCCCGATGAAACTTGAACTATAGGGTCTACATAGAAAGAACTGCTACGGTATAGTACAGAAGGTAACTGAAAGAATATTCAATGAGACGAAGATAATGACACTTTTATTCAAAGATAATAACTAAACTAATGTCAACGCGATTTATGATAGTCCCCAGGAAATTACAGAAGACGGGACATAGTTCAGAGCGGACGGCAGTGCATGGTGTGCGCCAAGCTCCCATGCTGGCCACGAGGTTGTTGAGGAGTTCTTGTTGCAGGGGTTCGATTCCTCCACCACCGCGCTCGACGGCTGCTTAGTGCATGTGGGCGTGCCGTAATACGTCTCCCCAAAGCATTCTACACACACTCGATGGAATTCAAGTCGGTGAAACGGGCTGGTCAGACAGTTCTCCGAATATCATCTCGTTTCAAGAGCTGTTCCGTGGGAAGTTACTTTCCTCCTTAAATTTTGCACGCCAATTATATTACTGTGTAACAAGCTACCTGGGACCAAGGGTCCCCTACACCAAAATGCTCAGAATATACCTTGTCTTAATACACTCTTTTTACCAGTATCTAGCTAAAAATGTTCGATTAACGTACTTTTAGATTACGAGTATCTGTTAAGTTCAACAAAATGATTGGAATGTGTGCGTATCTTGTTGGTTTCGACGACTTTTCTCCACTAGTTCAGTGTCAATTGGGCTGCATCACATTAACTGCTTCACGGCAGAAATCCCAAGAGTCAATGTGAACAGTCAATAATACTAAATAATTTACACCAACACATGGTTTACATTTTGTGTTAATGTTTGTATTGTTCCAGAACATTCTTACAGTGCACAGCTCAAAGAAACAGATCATATACTCGAACTAACTGAAAACAACTGCCACTTTACTGCCATTCCCAACACTTAGGCTGACTACTTATATAGTTTCTTAATAACACAAGTTCTTTTAAAGTATTTATCAACAAAATTACATTAATTGAGTTACAACTAAAACCTGCTATTTCATAAGAAATCACAGTTACAATTTCGAAGACAATAAATGACTGATTATAACAAAAATGATTTCTAAAATTGCTTTTCAAATTTTGTTTCGAAATTCTGCTTGAGAAATGTGACTAACAACACTTGGTACAAAATAGTTAATATTTCGTTAATTACAACAGGAATTTTGATGCTAACATATTTTGGAGTACTTTACATAATGCCGAAAAAGATTCTTAGGTTCAAATTTTACGTAATATTCTCGTTTTGACCAAAAGATAGAAATAATAGTTTGCTTATAAAAGAAAGTTGTAGAACTCCTAATTACAGAATTAATTACAATAATATGATCTGAGTTTTTATAGGAACTTAATCTCTTGAAATGTGTCCAAAACATTAATTTCACGTTTTATTAAATAATCGAATCTTGGCAATTAAGTACCCATTGAATGACTGAACTGATTTTATTGCTAACTTCTCTACGCGATTATTGTATGATAGTTTCACAAATGAAATAATTAGTTTTTCTTAAATTTCGTCAAACTGATGATTACAACAAGATACTTGTCAACTAATTAAAGATTCCTGTTGTATTAAAATGAACTGTAGTTGACTAGATGGGTGCGTTATACTTTATATATTTCGTGTAAAATGCTACTTGATATAACACAGAGTTGTATTTTAACATTTGCTATACTGTGAAATGTGTATCGTATAACACGCAGAATCGTGGTACTGAATACTTCATATCAGGGTGTCCATAGTATGTCCCATCACGCTTGTTAACAGCGGCGAGTAGGGGCCAATGAAGCAAGCAAATAATGTTGGTGTGGATCCGAAAACCATCGGTTTCCCCGACACTACGTATTATGTCGTAGTACATGGACACGTTATATCAAAGTCTCCGAAGATCCAAGCTGCTGACATGACCACTGTTCATTTGAAGGCACGCTTCAGCACTTCTTCTCATTGATCCCCGTACGAGTTCGAAAATTGCAGGCGTGTCCGGAATGCAGTGAAAACCATCCACAATTCGCTCCCCGAGTTCGCTTACAGTATCAACAAGGCTGTAATACACCAAAGCTTTTAAGTATCACCAGAAACAAAAAAATGCAACGGCTTCCGTTCGTGGAGGTCTGGGAGGCCACGATATAGTTGAGCTGCGAGTGATACACTTGTTTTCACAACTCTATTGACGTGTGCTTAGGTATCAAAAAAATTTTCAAATGTGTGTGAAATCTTATGGGACTTAATTGCTAAGGTCATCAGTGCCTAAGCTTACACTCTACTTGACCTAAATTATCCTAAGGATAAACACACACACACACCCATGCCCGAGGGAGGACTCGAACCTCCACCGGAACCAGCCGCACAGTCCATGGCTGCAGCTTAGGTATCCAGAATGATGATGAAATCAAAAGAGGTCAGTTTATCACTTTGTAATTTACGCTTCACTTTCGGTGTTCTGGAACAAAGGCAGCATTAAACACGAAGAATGTTGTAACGTTGACACGGCTGCCCTTGTGCATACGTCATATGGACACCACTGATTTCCAGCCCTATGTTCATTAGGTCCTCTACTCACCCTTATCGCTTGTACGTATGATAGCCATTCTCCTGAAGAGCCTCAGAAATTTTTTCGATGGAATTCGGGTTCATTCACTATACCCCGCGCGTAGAATGACGGAGGGTACTTCATACTAATATTGTAAGTTTTTTGTCCTATTAGATCCCAGATTGGGCGAGGGAAAAATGACTATACGGGGTGTCCCACCTAACCCTGCGATCCGATATATGTCCGAACTGATACAAAATTTGGAAAATGCATTTGGCAAAGGATGCACTTACATCAGGGGCTCACACAATAGGGAAGAATGCATAATCCTTAAAGGTAAGCAAACAACAGTTTCAACGCAAAATTACGTTTCTTTAAGTTGCACATGTATGTTTTTCTACCGAAATACTAACAAGATGTTCAATTAGTGATGACGGACTTGATTTCACTGTTCTAAACGTCATACCTTCTGAAATATTGAGACTTGAAAGTATGGAAACGGCGCCGCAGTTTCTGCCACAGTGCTCAGAACAAGGGTTGCCCGCGCTGTCCTGAAGCCTGCTGGAAACAGACCACTATCCGTACGCACGTTCTTTCTACACTGTTCCGTGTACTGGCGTCTCTCAATCTGACCCTATGCACTGCTGTCGGTGTAAAACTGGAAAATACACTGTAACACGTTTCACGTACGATTCGGATATTGCTTTCTCAGTTTTGGTGTGGCTTGTTACATTTACTTTCGTCTAGTCGATATGTCGGCCTTCGATAATGAGGAAAAACTTGATGGTATGTTAAGTTACGGCGAATGTCACAGAAATGCACCCATAGTTGCAGCTGGTAAGTGGAATATATAAGCGTAATGACCACGTAAAGCAAATAGTAGTAAAAGAAGACTCCAGAATAAGATTCGTAGGCAGAATCTTAAGAAAATGTAACTCATCCACGAAAGAAGTGCCTTACAAGACGCTTGTTCGACAGATTCTTGAGTCTTCGTCATCAATCTGGGACACCTACCAGGTTGCACTGATAGAAAAGATAGAGAGGATCCAAAGAAGAGCTGCGCGCTCCCTCACGACGTCGTTTGGTCGGCACGAGAGTGTTACAGAGATGCTAAACAAACTCCACTGGCAGATGTTACAAGAGAGGCGTTGTGCATCACGGAGAGGTTTCCTATTGAAATCTCGGGAAGGTAATTTCCGGGAAGACTTGAACAACATATTAGTGCCTCCAGCATACATCTCGCGAAATGACCACAATGAAAAAAATCTAGAAATTAGAGCTAATACAGAGGATTACCGACAATCATTCTTCCTACGTGCCATTCACGAGTGGAACGGGGAAGAAAGGATCAGTTAATTGTACCAGAAGTATCCACCGCAACACGCTGTGAAGTGGCTTGTGGAGTGTTGATTTAGATTTAGACTGTACAACAACTACCCAGATCGACGTTCTCCTTCACCTCGTACCATTGCCAAGATCTGCACACACCTCATGCAGACAGGCAGCTGGGCTCCCAGAAAACGTCAAAGTCCAAACATAGCGACGGACAATGGAAACGAAATTGCTATTCTGGCTGCTGCAGGCACAATCCCAAGGCGAGTGTACGACAAATTGCACGCAGTTTTGGAGTAAGCAGCTGTAGTGTGTGAAGAATGTTTCATAGACATACGTTTCATCCTTTTCGCATCTCACTCCACCAAGAAACTTTGAATCCCATATTGAATTCTGTCGTTTTGCACTTCAGCAGTTGTAAGGTAATCTTGAATTCTTAAGCAATACGTTGTTTACGGGTGAAGCTTCTTTCACAAATTACGGTCACATGAATTTGAGGAACACGCACTGCTGGTCCGTGCAGAAGCTCCACTGGCTCATCAGCGACAGCGGGATGTCAATCTTCGGTGCGGCATCATTGGTGCCCGTATAGTAGGTCACTATTTTTATCAGGGTACATTAAACAGAGAGCGATATGCATCATTTCTTCAAGGCACTCTATCCCTCCTCGTGAAGGACGTGGTGTCCCTCAGCCTGACTCCATTAGAGTTTCCTCTCTGGGACGCCGTGAAAGGGAGTGTGTATAACGAAGCGCCAAACACACCAGACAGTGCCCAGTATGCAACGTATTACCACTGCGTGTGCGGCAATATCTGTAGAAACACTGCAGTCTGTGCGACGTTCACTTGTTCACCGCCTCCACAAGTGTGCTGATGCAAGCGGTGGCCACTTTGAACATCTGTTGAAGTGACGCAGTTTCTTCGGACGTGACGTTACTGGTTATTTGTGAGTGCGGTTTTGGTGCTGGATGTAATGCACAAACCTGAAGTTTCTGTGGGCTATAGACAAATAATAATTTTGTTTAGGAAACTAGATCCAAGCCTTATCACTAAATTCTACCTGTAGTTTTCATTTCCTAGAAAATCATAGATGTGGCATTCAAATAAACGTACCTTTGGGTTGAGAGAGACGTTTGTTTACTTTTATGGACTGCCCATTCCTGCCCATTGTGTGAGCCCCTCACATAGATGTATTTCTCAGATTTTGTTTCATTTTGGAATTATATGAGGTGGCAGAATTAGGTGGGACACCCAGTATATGCTTCTATGAATGCACTAACTCTTTTACCTTATTCTCATGATTCCTGCACTAAATACACTATGGTGGTAACATAACGAGCGAAGCGTCATCTTCGAATACAGCCTCTCTAAATTTACTCACCGGAGTTTCGTGAGAACTACACTCCTGGAAATTGAAATAAGAACACCATGAATTCATTGTCCCAGGAAGGGGAAACTTTATTGACACATTCCTGGGGTCAGATACATCACATGATCACACTGACAGAACCACAGGCACATAGATACAGGCAACAGAGCATGCACAATGTCGGCACTAGTACAGTGTATATCCACCTTTCGCAGCAATGCAGGCTGCTATTCTCCCATGGAGACGACCGTAGAGATGCTGGATGTAGTCCTGTGGAACGGCTTGCCATGCCATTTCCACCTGGCGCCTCAGTTGGACCAGCGTTCGTGCTGGACGTGCAGACCGCGTGAGACGACGCTTCATCCAGTCCCAAACATGCTCAATGGGGGACAGATCCGGAGATCTTGCTGGCCAGGGTAGTTGACTTACACCTTCTAGAGCACGTTGGGTGGCACGGGATACATGCGGACGTGCATTGTCCTGTTGGAACAGCAAGTTCCCTTGCCGGTCTAGGAATGGTAGAACGATGGGTTCAATGACGGTTTGGATGTACCGTGCACTATTCAGTGTCCCCTCGACGATCACCAGTGGTGTACGGCCAGTGTAGGAAATCGCTCCCCACACCATGATGCCGGGTGTTGGCCCTGTGTGCCTCGGTCGTATGCAGTCCTGATTGTGGCGCTCACCTGCACGGCGCCAAACACGCATACGACCATCATTGGCACCAAGGCAGAAGCGACTCTCATCGCTGAAGACGACACGTCTCCATTCGTCCCTCCATTCACGCCTGTCGCGACACCACTGGAGGCGGGCTGCACGATGTTGGGGCGTGAGCGGAAGACGGCCTAACGGTGTGCGGGACCGTAGCCCAGCTTCATGGAGACGGTTGCGAATGGTCCTCGCCGATACCCCAGGAGCAACAGTGTCCCTAATTTGCTGGGAAGTGGCGGTGCGGTCCCCTACGGCACTGCGTAGGATCCTACGGTCTTGGCGTGCATCCGTGCGTCGCTGCGGTCCGGTCCCAGGTCGACGGGCACGTGCACCTTCCGCCGACCACTGGCGACAACATCGATGTACTGTGGAGACCTCACGCCCCACGTGTTGAGCAATTCGGCGGTACGTCCACCCGGCCTCCCGCATGCCCACTATACGCCCTCGCTCAAAGTCCGGCAACTGCACATACGGTTCACGTCCACGCTGTCGCGGCATGCTACCAGTGTTAAAGACTGCGATGGAGCTCCGTATGCCACGGCAAACTGGCTGACACTGACGGCGGCGGTGCACAAATGCTGCGCAGCTAGCGCCATTCGACGGCCAACACCGCGGTTCCTGGTGTGTCCGCTGTGCCGTGCGTGTGATCATTGCTTGTACAGCCCTCTCGCAGTATCCGGAGCAAGTATGGTGGGTCTGACACACCGGTGTCAATGTGTTCTTTTTTCCATTTCCAGGAGTGTATTTCGTCTTTCTGCCAATGATTACCGCTATATGTAGTACAATTAAGAGAATCGTAAATCAGCATAGCAGACAGTTTTAGAATTTAGATAACAGCTGAAACCGTATCAATAAATAAATAAAAAGTTATTCTTGTGCAGTCCTTAATCTAAAACGTAGATGACTTGATTCATGCATACAACATGTAGTCATGTGCGAACCAAACTCAGTAGCACTCTAAGTAGGCTAATGCTTTGGCGAAAAAGAACAACAACATGAGTAACATTTATTGCTCGCCGCATGTAGTACAAGCCAACTACGTCGCTTAAAAACAGCATATAATTATGATGGGAACTGGGCGACGAAGCGGCTTCGGTCTTTGGATGTCGCCAATGTCTATGCGAATACAGTATTTTCTCAAATACTTAAAAGTGTAGGCCGAAGTCGTTATGCAGCCTCAAGCGCTTGGAAGCTACAGCCGGAATACAGAGACGCCGCATCCTGTCGAATTCATGTCTTACATACAATACGCAGTACTTGGTGCTACGTATTTACAAGGTAAACGCCTATAGAGATGTTCACAACTCGCGAATGTGCAACCTACAATACACGACACTTAGACTATATTACTGTTACCCATTGCTCTGTGTATGGCACCTGAGATGCCAAAAGTCAATGGAGAAACTGTATTTCACTGTCATTGTCTTGCGTAAATGAAATTAGTATTTCCGATAGTACAGTTCATATAAAGAAATTACATTCTGCGATAAGAGTAGTCCTACATTTATGATACATGCTTCATAGGAGACGCGGTGACAAAGGAACGCCTGTTTTCCATCGTATATGAGCTCAGTGTTCCCCACAGCAAACATTGTATGTTTGCCTGTCAAAGCCCTGTATCAACGAAGTGTGGTACTAAATAACTGAAATTTTAATCAAGTTTGCTTCCACGTTCTTAACTGTCCACGTGAATGTGGTTTCATCTTTGAAAGTAAATTGGTTCACCTAAGATACTAATAAACAGAAAGCACAGCCTTTTATGGTTATAATTAGCGATAAAATGTATCAGCTATCATCGAACCAAATAATTATTTTTTTAAACATGGGTATAAGGCTTTAATAAGTTTCACCATACCAAAATATTACTGAAACACTAACATAACGTTTCAAGGAGCCGATAGGATTTTTTGCTCCTCCATAATGGAGTGTCTCTTAAACAAGTAGCTTCTGCATGGACTGTTATGTTACTGGGACAGGAACGTAGACTGGGAATGGCAGCAGTTCGGAAACCGTTGGTGGGTAGCTACGAGTCTCTTTAAATATTACATCTGTTTTTTGGAGCAGCGGGGTTGATAAGTCGGTCCTCCCATCTTGATTCAGGTTTCGCTTGAATTTCCCGAAGTCTGAGCAAAACGAGGACACATCCAGTAGCAAGATTTCTTTGCAAGAACTTAACAAGAGATTGTAGTGAAGTCATTGTCGATAAGACGTTAATGCCTCACAAAAAATATAATGATAAAATGAACACTACTGCAGTAATGCGCACTGTGCTACTTCAGATACAAAGATATTGTAATAATCATTTTTGTTTGAATTGTGCAGCCGTATCTTCTTCCCGAAGCAAGACAACGCCAACGGAGGAAAGCGAAAGCAGTATGCACCATCAGTCGCGTACACTATGTGTTTTCACATTTTAAATTTTTACATGCCGTGTCTCTGGGAATGGGATGGAGAAACAGATTGACATTTGACAGACATGTGTGAAGTGACCGAAGCAAGACAACGCCAACGGAGGAAAGCGAAAGCAATATGCACCATCAGTCGCGTACACTTTGTGTTTTCACGTTTTAAATTTTTACATGCCGTGTCTCTGGGAATGGGATGGAGAAACAGATTGACATTTGACAGACATGTGTGAAGTGACCGAAGAAAAATGTACACTCTTGTTGGCCGACATAAAAATCTACACTCATGTTGGCCGACGTACCAGACTATTGCTCATTAACAGGGAACGCGGATAAGATCTGAATCGGTCTAATTTCCCTTTATTGAAGCCAATACAAAAAATTCCTATAAAAAGTAAAATATTTATACCTCCCCTTGCGCACTGAGGATACAAACATAAACAAACGTAATGTACAATATTTTATATAAATAATTCCAGGAAAATCGCAAAAATAACGTTAATGCGAGATACTGTCTCGTCACAAGGCACGCCTTTAACGGACGAGAGGTGAAAGATAACGGGTGTCGGCTTCATGCTAAGTTAGAAACATCTGTTACCTCTTATGCTCCATTCAACCACGGTACAATGTGCATGTTGGCGCGCCATCCTGTGACAAAAACTGAGCAGAACACATGTGCCTGGTAGCCTCTTATACATGCCGCATCGATGAAGTCTTCTGCGCCACATACTCGATGACGGAGGAAAGACCGTACCCGGGATGGTTTCGCAGTTCCGTATCTACATAACAAAATGTAGGTCATACGCTACATAGTGTTTAGATTTTTTTTTGCAATAGACTATGTATAATAGAAGCATCAATATTTGAACATTTGTCCATTTATATCTAAGTGCGGCCTACTTTAAATCCTCCAATGGCGCTCCAACACATACTGCTCCAGTAGCTGTCGCCTAAACGGACGATATAACACGTTTTACATCCTAGCTGTAATCTCTCGTCCTTATATTAACGGTAGCATTCCATACCCACATCCATGCTGGTTTCTCTTATGTAGAGACCACATGAAGATATTTTAGCATCGACGGTTTCAATACAGGGTTTTTGTGCAGTACTGCAGCGTATACAATGCGCTCAACTTTTCATTCAATCGTTTTTATGTATTCCCGTGATTCTGATGCTTTCGTGAGTTTTCTCCTAGTTATGAAAACTAGTCTAGTTGTTTGAGGCTTACAGAGCATGAAAATCTTAAACGTGGTTATAGAGCCGTCAGTTACTGTAGTTACATGTTTTAAATGTTTTGTAACATGATGATAACTACAGTATTGGATCGAGTTACAGAAACAAAATTACTTTGAGAGTAGTTCCGACATACGTTGTAAGTGCAGACGTACAGTACTATTCTATGAGTATTGGGGGTTGCAGCCGGATTACGTTGACTTCTTGCCACGATATTTCGGCTGACAACCATTCAGCCATTCTCAGCCGAGTGTTTTGCACTGGAGATTGCTAGTTCAGGCCAAGATTTCCGATGATCCAAATGGCTCTGAGCACTATGGGACTTAACTGTTGAGGTCATTAGTCCGCTAGAACTTAGAACTAGTGAAACCTAACTAACCTAAGGACATGACAAACATCCATGCCCGAGGCAGGATTCGAACCTGCGACCGTAGCGGTCTTGCGGTTCCAGACTGCAGCGCCTTTAACCGCACGGCCACTTCGGCCGGCTCCAATGATCCAAGGAATGTCCTGTTGTGGTCTTCAGTCCTGAGACTCGTTTGATGCAGCTCTCCATGCTACTCTATCCTGTGCAAGCTTCTTCATCTCCCAGTACCTACTGCAACCTACATCCTTCTGAATCTGCTTACTGTGTTGATCTCTTGGTCTCCCTCTACGATTTTTACCCTCCACGCTGCCCTCCAATGCCAAATTTGTGATCCCTTGATGCCTCAAAACATGTCCTACCAACCGATCCCTTCTTCTAGTCAAGTTGTGCCACAAACTTCTCTTCTCCCCAATCCTATTCAATACCTCCTCATTAGTTACGTGATCTACCCACCTTATCTTCAGCATTCTTCTGTAGCACCACATTTCGAAAGCTTCTATTCTCTTCTTGTCCAAACTGGTTATCGTCCATGTTTCACTTCCATACATGGCTACACTCCATACAAATACTTTCAGAAACGACTTCCTGACACTTAAATCTATACTCGATGTTAACAAATTTCTCTTCTTCAGAAACGATTTCCTTGCCATTGCCAGTCTACATTTTATATCCTCTCTACTTCGACCATCATCAGTTATTTTACTCCCTAAATAGCAAAACTCCTTTACTACTTTAAGTGTCTCATTTCCTAATCTAATCCCCTCAGCATCACCCGATTTAATTTGACTACATTCCATTATCCTCGTTTTGCTGTCCTGTGGAGGTACAAAGCTCAGCCATAGCTGACTTACTGGGCTGTGAAAAGCGAATATGGCCATCATGTTAAGCGCATCTTTGACGCACTGTGCGCGTTGTCTCGACAATGTAGGGTTTGCCACACTGGCAATGTATTCTGTACAACACTACTTCAGTGAATTAATCACTACCTTTTCCCTGTTTGAAGCCACTGCACCCCGATTTTCGATTAGGAACATGGCAAACACCAGTGTTTGAGGAAAATGGTTCGTATGCGGAGGGAGTGGAGTTCAAATGTATGTGCGGAAAGCTGTATTTAGATTTCCTGTGGTTTCCCCAAATCACTGAAAGCTGGCGCCAGAATGGTTAATTACAAAAGGACAACCGATTTTCTTTCCTATTGTTGTCCAAAAGAGATTGCTAGTTCAGGCCAAGATTTCCGATGATCCAAGGAACGTCCTGTGGAGGTACAAAGTTCAGCCATAGCCGACTTACTGTGCTGTGAAAAGCGAATATGGCCATCATGTTAAGCGCATCTTTGACGCACTGTGCGCGTTGTCTCGACAATGTATGGTTTGCCACACTGGCAATGTATTCTATACAACACTACTTCAATAAATTCTAGAATGAGATTTTCACCCTGCAGCGGAGTGTGCGCTGATATGAAACTTCCTGACAGATTAAAACAGTTTGCCGGACCGAGGCTCGAACTCGGGACCTTTGCCTTTCACGTGCAAGTGCTCTACCAACTGAGCTACCCAAGCACGACTCACGACCCGTCCTCACAGCTTCAATTCTGCCAGTAACTCGTCTCCTACCTTCCAAATTACACAGAAGCTCTTCTGGGAACCTTGCAGAACTAGCACTCCTGGAAGAAAGGATATTGCGGAGACATGGCTTAGCCACAGCCTGGGGGATGTTTCTAGAATGAGATTTTCACCCTGCAGTGGAGAGTGCGCTGATAGTGTGCGCGGCAGAGCACTTGCCCGCGAAAGGCAAAGGTCCCGAGTTCGAGTCTCGGTCCGGCATACAGTTTTAATCTGTCAGGAAGTTTCATATCAGATTGTGTTCTGTCTCCATCGACCTCATTGTCGACGGGGCGTGAAATCCTTAACCTTTCTTTCCACCTTTACATTTGAGGCCGATCCTACTTAGCACATCCTTGAATTACACGCTTTTAGCACCCTTAAAACCAATCTCAGTGAGCTATGGGTGAGATTAGTGAATCAGCATGACCTTCGGACGCCGCCCTGCCAGGTAATCCACGTGTCATTCAGTTGGTCATTGATGTTTTGGGAGTCCGACTACGAAACTGAACGGTTTGCATTTCGTACTACTACTACGTGGAGGACCCAGTTTAAATCCAGACGGTTGTAAGCTTGCCATTCCTTTAGAACTGCACCTGAGTCTTCGAAGTTTGAGTTCGGTGATGGAAAATCCTACATACAGCGCAACAGAAATAGGGGAAGGGGGTTACTCGAAAGTAACATATTGAATACTGAAATAGAGCATTAACGGCAAACCTCATACTACACGGCCTCAAAGTGTATCTGTATTAAAACTGTGCTTTGGTGCAGGACAGATGTTTTTGTCGTCTGTTGCGTGCACTACCAATAAACTGAAAACAGAGAATTTGTTGATGAAAGCAGTAATTGACTATGAAACCGTCTTTGCCGCTGTATAACTCAAAGAACAGCAGCTACATCGCCTTACCTGGATTGCTGAAAATTTCTTACGGAAGACAGACGCAATCAGTGCACGCATGCATACCGAAGCCCCTGAACAAATTACAGCATAAGTGAATGGAACACGTTTTGAATGAAACAAATAGTATGTATTGAAACAGGTGAGTAAGGTACGTATGGTAGAATTTGTGAAAAAAGGAAAACCGTAAGGTAGTGAGTTCTCGGAGCCCAAATGTATGAAAAATCCAGTAATATACGTGAACATAGCTCACATACAAAGTTAACCCTTATATTTAAGGACAAACATCGAATCAGAACATTTAACATCCCTTCGGAACATTAGGGTACAAATTACGTAAAAATAATTTTACTGTTTAAGAATAGCCTTGCGAGTGAAAGAATCTGTTTGTAAATCACTTGAACGTACAGATTGTTAACTCAAGAGACGGACACTGACCACTAAATGATCTTATGCATTCGAAAACGAGAAAAAGATACAACACTATCCATAGAAAGCCAAATGCAAAATGCAACCCGAAAAGAACAGGGTTTTATCTAACTTTAACGCTCCCGCGGTTTCCGATCACGTGAATGGGAGCCGAATACTGAGGGTTTGCTGCAGTATCACAATTACGTTGAAAGTTGCTACTTGAATCCGTCCTCCCAAAATAGTGAAGACAGTATAGCTCTGGTGAATGGCTCTGAGCACTATGGGACTTAACATCTTTGGTCATCAGTCTCCTAGAACTTAGAACTACTTAAACCTACTAACCTAAGGACATCACACAACACCCAGCCATCACGAGGCAGAGAAAATCCCTGACCCCGCCGGGAATCGAACCAGGGAACCCGGGCGTGGGAAGCGAGAACGCTACCGCACGACCACGAGCTGCGGGCGATAGCTCTGGTGGGCTGCCCATGTCAAGAGACGAGACGAAAGTCCTTTTGTTATTCGGACTGAACGAGGCGACCGACACCGACCTACACTGTCCAGTTACCTGTCAGCTCTTCCAGCGCGGACCAATGCGGAGTGTGCAGCAAGAGAGTCAGTGAGCTTCTGGAAGGTACCGACAAGGATGTGGAGCCAAGCCGAGGCCAGCTACGCTAAGTTCTCGGTTGACGATCCTTGGCGCGAACAGCCCAATCGAGGTGGTCCCACAGATTCTCCATTGGTCTTCAATCTGGTGAGTTTAGTAGCCAAGGGAGTACGGCAAACTCATTCTGGTGCTTTTCGAAACATTCGTGTACACTGTGAGCTGTGTGACACGTTGCACTGCCCTGCTGGTAGATGTCATCGCGCCGAGGAAGAACAAACTATATGTGGAGGTGGAAATGGTCCCCAAGTATAGATACATTCTTGCGTTGATCCATTGTGCTTTCCAGAATGACGAAATGACCCAGAGATCGTCATCCGGCCTGAACCCTTCCGACGATCGTTGCAGGATGTCTGCCTTCAGCCGTTTCACGCGGAACGCGCCAATGGCCGTCTGTCAGATGTAGCATAAAACGTGACTCGTCTGGAAAGTCCACCTCTCCCTACTCAATGGACGTCCAGTTGCATTATTGGCGTGCAAATTCCAGCATTTGCCGCCGAGGACAAGCTGTCAGCACGAACCAGGCGCCTGTTGCGGAGGCCCATACGCAGCAGCGTTCGCTGAACAGTAGCTGAGGAGACACTGTTGGGAGCCTGTTGGCTCATGTGGGCCGTCAGGTGCCCAACAGTTGCACGTCTAATCACCCGTACACATCTCCGCAGCCGTCGTTCGTCCCTGTCATTTATGACCTGAGGTGCACCGCAGTTGCCTCTGCGCCAGTTTTGGGTAGCGCCATTTTGTCATGCACGGTATACTTTAACCACTGAGGCACGCGAACTGCTTATAGACCTGACCATTTCGGAAATGCTCCCACCCTTGGCCTGTATGCCCTTTTGGGCTCCAGATAAATGGCTCTGATTTGCACTACGACAACGACTGCACTGTTTACCGCTCCCCACCTCCCGACACGCTTTATATACCCTCCACTGCTAGTGGTGCTACCTGCCGTCTGTTAGTGGTTACTCACTGTGACGTCGAACATAGGCGGAGGTCACATTAATGTGACTGGACCGTGTACGTGCGCCCAGCGCTCTGATTGGCCGACACTGGTCAAAGCTTTAGCATTGCTCCGAGAGATACCTGTCCTTTCCTGTTTGCGAAGATATATCGTTCGTGCGGACATGGACGGCTGGTAACTGATCTTCTGTGAGTCGACAAGTGATTTACGCATGGTGCGCGGTTGCACGATGTATGAAAGTAGTTCGCGACAAAGCGACTGCCTTTCACAGTGAAAACCATTTGCTCTTGGTGGGAAGATGGTATGGGATGCACTCATCCCCTTGAGAAAGCCTGAGTAGAGTGATACGGGTTCTGCTTTGGAAAAGATATCAACGGCCGGAAGAGCAGTACCCTAACCATATGCCCCTCCACTCCGATACCCGAAGCCCACATACACAGTGGATGATAGGGTGGTCGATTGAGATCGCGTTGGCATCCTACGGCTAATCACAGAGTTTAATTAGTTTCTGATTGGGTATTGCTACGCGATGGACCCAGATAATACTCTATAGTCTTACTGCCGCACACATAATAGTTATTTAGGCTGATGCAAATGGATATTTACGTAACAGACTTCGCTGTACGTAGTAGACCCTTAGGTACGTAGTCTTCTTGTCTTTGAAAGACAATACGGAATTGCTCTCGATTCGTAATGACACTCTTGTTTCAACAAGGAAATGTCTTAAAGGTTTAGGCTTACTAGGAGGTTTTTCCTATTAGCAGAATGCCTTCGCTGATGTCATTTCGACAGAATTTGGACGTGTCTCTCTTATAAAGTTAGAAAGAATAGTCTTTACTGCCAGAGAAATCCAGTAATTCCGAGAAAACTGTTTATCTCTTGTACCGAGAGTTCCGTGAAAGATGTGCCTCCTAACGCACGTTCTCCGTTTCCATTATAATGCAGTTGCTTTTAATACGTAGCATTTGTAACTCAAAGTTTCTCGGTTTTACATAATGCTACCAATAACCTCCAGTTTTATCACGACACTGCAGCACTGTGTAATCCGTCACATGTTTGCAGCTTGAACCTCGCTTGTTATGAGTTTCAAGCAGCTATAATTCTGCACATTACTAGCCGCCCATCCCGGTTTCGCCATATTAGCATTAGGTATTACAGCCGGACGACTTACCTGGTGTACCGGTATAAACTATATGCACAAACCTCCTCATGAATCAGTCTATATAGTCCACTGGTTAGTGCAAACCGTATTAACATCCTTACAGTATTTCCTGAGATTAGCTCTCACATACACACAGAAAAACTCGATGGTGGGCCTTACATTATACATAGAAGAAGAAGATATGTATAGAGTTAGGGAGCCTGGTAATAATAATTATGTGAGGCTGAATGGCTGGTGGAATACTTCAAGTCATTCAAGTGGACGTCACTTCATTGACTTGTCTGACTCTAGCCTAACCCCAGTTATTCAACTGGGGAAAGGGGACCTACAGTTAACCTGGAATCCGAGCCACGAGTCGTTTCTGGAAAATCTCCACATCATTGAGAGGTGAATGCTAGGTTCAAAGGCAGGCTGAATTATTCGTGGTCCAAGCGGGATTCAGTCCGTGACCTTTCGGTTTCTAGACATGCGCTTTACCACTCGCCTACTGTGCCCGACATAGATTCTGATCAGGCTTAGGTGCTCACTGGAACTGTGGCATCCGTTTACTTTAGTGCTTTTCCCACTAGATTCCTCCTCCTTTGAACTTGACCAACTCATAGCTCCCACCATTCCCACGATATATCATTGCAACGCAAATTAAATATGGAGCACATAACAATGCATATACAGGGTGATTCAGCTGCCCCTACCGGTGCCGTTTTATGCAACTCGCAATGTTATAGCTGGCCTTTATAAGCGACGCGTAAGTTTTTCATATTGTCTCGCTCGCTATGCGTAAACTATTAGTCCTACAGAAAAAATAACGGCAGCTTTTTGTAGGAAGTTTAATGCATTTCAGTTTTCTGCAGGGATATGTTTTCGCCAGAGGCCTTAGTTGTCGAATGGTTCGAATGGCTCTAAGCACTATGGGACTTAACTTCTGAGGTCATCAGTCCCCTAGAACTTAGAACTACTTAAACTTAACTAACCTAAGGACATCACACACATCCATGCCCGAAGCAGGATTCGAACCTGCGACCGTAGCAGCAGTGCGTTATCGGACTGAAGCGCCTAGAACCGATCGGCCATTACGGCCGGCTTCTTAGTTTTCGAGTTTTTATATATATATATATATATATATATATATATATATATATATATATATATATATATATACGCCACCGGCTTAATCGAGAACGCATAAATTGCAAAATTGCCGTTAGCGTAAAATTCACCTAGCATAAAACAAGCAACTGTTTCGTTGTATTCGTCAGGCTTTGTGAATATGAAACTACTGTTTTTGTACGGGTTAACTTTGGAACGAATTGTCAATGTAATTAGTTTTAGCGTAACGTTTACAAAATTTGTTTCCTTTCATTACCCTGACGAGTACGTTTAAATAAATAATGTTAACAAAGTAGCTGACTATGCTGGCGTCGTAATAGCCCAGTCAACAAAGACCAAAAAAGGTCTAATATCGCCAATAGTTAGTGAGGAGGAAGAGGGGATTAATATTTAACGTCTCTTCGACAACGACGCTCGGGTTAGAGAAGGATGAGGAACGAAATCGGCCATGCCCTTTCAAAGGAACCAACCCGTAATATGCCTGAAGCGATTTAGGGAAATCACGGAAGACCTAAATCAGGATGGCCAGACGCGGGTTGGAACTGTTGTCCTCCCGAATGCAAGTCCAGTGTGATAACCACTGCCTGGCCTCGCTCGATGGTAATAGTTCTTGTGGTTGCAAACTTTCAAATTTTTGAACAGTGATAGGAGGGATTGCCACGAATGGCATTCTAAAAATCCTTACTGGTGAGGAATGAGTGTTCGGCGGAGATGCGTCTGGAGGTCACTTTTCAAGGTTTTTCTTGAATAACTGGAAAACCTTGGCCTCTAGCGGAAACGTATCCCAGTACAGAATTTAACTACATTAAATTTTCTACAAAAAGGTCCTGTTCACTTATTTCTGTAGGACAGAATAGTTTGCGAGTAGCCAGCGAGAGAACATGAAAATCTAGCTCATGGTTTATGATGGCTAGGTATAACATTCCGAGTTGAATAAAACGACAGCGGTAGGGGCAACTGAATCGCCCTGTACTATGCTCTGATCGTTATTTGCGGTAATAAATTATATACAGAAACCTTCTTCGTGAATCAGCCTACATGTTTGTGAAAACATCATCAAAACCCCTACATTAGTTCATGAGACTAGCCTGAACAAACAGCAGCGGGGGACTTTAATTTAAAATATGTATAGAGATAGATTACGCACGTTTATATCTTGATATGAAGTTTATTAGGGATTTTTTAAGTAAATTCTTCATGCTGCTTGTGAATAATATCAAGACCTGTTATCCTCTTCTTGTGTGTTTTACCTATTTAGTCCTCCTTTGCATGTTAATATTCACAATCGAGTACGTAACAGAGAACTACAGAAACTGCAAAGCCCGCTTCAAAAAGTATATTAGGAGCTGGAAATATAAAACACGCTATTCTACGTTTACTGCGTGCCAAAGAAACAAAATTACACATACAGTCATGGCAATATGAAAAATAAGCACACACTACTAACACTACAGGAGAATCACCACTTTCAAAAGGCAAGAACAGAAAATGAAAATATGCTGAATGACCAAATTATTGTCAGTGACGGATCAGTGATAATACGCTTTACAGATGTAGTAAAATAAATCAAACATACACGTAAAGTTATTCTTCAACTCCATTGCATCAATTCTTCCTTCTCTCAGCTCCCCCGGCCTCAGGACCATCCGCCATCACATCACTACCAGATACTACACAAGAAATACATGACATTGAGCTTAAGACAGTCAAAATCGGGTAATAATAAGAAACACTAGAATATCGTTATACTTGCTAATTTTTGGAGTATTTAGTTTCACAGAGAATGAGTAGGGCCCGCAGGTGTAGAAGTTGTCGCCCACATCGCGAGAACAAGTTACTGATTATTATACTACTAGAACAAGGAAATTCCCAGCGTAAATCTCGATTTTTTAGAAAAATCTGAGGTTTGAATCCCAACTTTCCCCCAAACAAAGAAATCTGCTTATAACTTAAAAGGATAACAAATATATGCGACAGATAACGCAAAATAACTGTAAACAGCTGTTTAAAACTATGATAAGGCTGGAAGGCACTTCAGAGACTTTTGAAAGTATGAGCTAAAACGCATCTGGCGCGAATGAAGTGATATTTATCATTTGCTCAAGTGAAGTTACCAATAAGATATCTCTTATTTAGTCTCAGAGTACCAAACTACCGAATATTTATTCGGGTTTTAATAGCAATACGTGGGTTATGAGTAAATGTGTCTTGTGAGTGCGCAAAAGCCCGAAATGGCAGTGGGTTTGAGTAAGGAGAGTTTGGTAAGTTATCATAGTCCTACGAGGCTCGCACGAGGAAGTTCTACTCGTGTTAACATTACACACATACACACGCGTGCGCCCGCGCCATCAAAGCGGATAAAACGCATCCAGGAAGGAGATGCTACGCAACTGGAATCCAGAGGGTGCAAAACGGTTGTTCACCGAATAATTCCATTAACTCTGATCACTGATGTAGCTACTTTCACTCAAGACGGCATTACAGCATTCGTAACTCAGATAATCCGTGGAAAATTCACGCGGGTGCACTTTCAATAACGGTTTTCTGTAAATATATGCTTCAGCGGCAGCTTGGTAGGAAATCAGTCAATTAATTCAGCTTCTGTTACCTAACCTTTTTTTTTAATGAGATATTTGAAATGGTTCCAGAACAGGACAGCTGAAAATGAGAAGGAATATAAAATATTCTCTAAAGAAGCTAAAGAACAATATCAGAACATTACTCAAGAAAGTTGGGATGCATTTATTTCGGAAGTGAAAATGATATTCATGGTAGACAGGAATCTACTTATAAAATCATGAAGAAATTGAATAAAAATATAAGAGATGGTGCAAGAATAGAAGTGATGATTAATACACAATGGCTAGACTACTATAAGAAATTTTGGCCAGCAGGAGACAATGTAAACAAAAATCTCGATAAAAATAACACTCAGCAACAAGAGGAAAAGACAGCAATAGAACAGAAACAGAGGAATCAGAAGATGTAATATGTAAAATACAAAATAGAAAAACGCTGGGCAGTGATGGAATTAACACAGAAATGACTAAATACGTATCTTCCACACTGAAATCCACATTTCTCGATTATGTTAACATATATTAGGCAAATAAAACAATTCCAGTGGACTGGAAATTAGCTATAATAACAACCATATACAAGAAACGAACCGGAGTAATTGCAAATACTATAGGGGCATCTCCCTGCTAAACACAGGGTATAAAATATATTCTAAAATAAAAGGCCTTTAGAAAAGGCAGATGGTGCTTAGACAGAAGTTGGCTTTTAGACAAATCATTGATAAATACAGAGAGTTCAATACACACATTTACTATCTGTAGACTATGTGAAAGTTTTCCATAAAGTAAACAGTGATAAACTATGGGAAACAATGAACAAAAGAAGAATGCCTCTGCACGTAATAAAGGTAGCAGAAAGCATGTACCAAGAATCAGAAATTGCCATTCAGGAAATTTAAAATCTAACATCAGGGGAAACAAGGGAGTAAGAAATGGATGCACTTTTTTGGATATTTGTATTGACGACATGTTAACGAAATGGACAAGTAAAATAAGTTTTTATGTTTATGAATTCAACGAAAGGAATTATTCTATGACATTGCGATCAATTTTGATCGCTGATAGCGAGAACACACTCCAGACAGATACTTACAGTTTATCGACATGAGCTACGTTTTACAGTCTATTAGTATCACCAAATAAAACTAAAGTTATGACTTTCAGGTCCCAGGAGCTAATTGCAACCGAAAAAGCAATGAATGATCAAAAAATAAAAAGAGTAAAGTCGTCCAATTTCTTAGGAATTATTATTTCACGCATGGCTGAAATGGATATATAAAAGAAAGTAGAAAGATTTAAATACACTAACGGAACGATCTATAGAGCTCTCAGAACTAAAGTAAGGACGGAAACTCTATTGAAGTTCTACAAAACGGTGTCAGCACCATCCACAAGATATGGAACTGTGTCGTGCAATTTAACTAAAAGTAATTAATCAGAAATAAAAGCACTGGAGATGCGATTCCTAAGAAGAGTAAGTGAGTAAACGCTAATCGACAGGAAGAGGAATGCTGACATCAGAGACGAACTCGAAGGAAAAGTTAGAGCAGATTAAGGAATATAGGAACAAGTGGAAAGACAAAGTCACAAGAATGGAAGACGACAGAATATCAAACTTAATGATGAATCATTAGAACATCATTAGGAAGACCGAGGAAAAGGCGGAAGGATCAATCATTTCAATCAAGAGGGCGTAACGAGCGAATGCCTAGTACATGCAGAAAGGAGGAGAAGATTTTTCTATCACTGGCAGAAGTTTCTTTATTCATTAAACTGACAGTTCCCATTCGGTACGAGGGTCCCTGCTCATCTGATTATCAGATGACACACAATTTAAATCTAACATTTTGTGAGGGGTTAGTCTGAAGGTACAAATCTTTCCATTGGTCTTTTGGTCCCTAAGTAATTTGTCATTGTGTATTTTGTGGGTACAAACTGAAGAAAAGCGATTATGCACATAGTAAAGCGAGACAAACGGATAATAAGAACACACGGATTATGAAACAATATCCTTATGAACAAATACCATGGTACTCAATATGGTGATGAGAGATTCAAATCATTGTTAAACATATTCTGATACGGCATTTATTACAAAACGAAGTCATTTTATAAAATACTTAGTGCAACTACTTTTTCAGCTAGTCTTCAGAAACATTCTGATCATGGTCTACGCTACAGAATTAATTCTCAAGTTTAGATTAGGCGGAACTGCGGCGCTCATACAGCTCAATTGGCCCCATTGCGCAACAAGATGTTTCCCTAACAGGCTGCTCAAACTGGGTGTGCACTCTGATCTCATTCTTCAAGCGAATTTTGATAAATCGTCATGGAAAAATTTAGTCGGATACTGTTTGTTTTCGGGCGAGGGAAACAAAATTTAATAAAGGTGTTTTCTTTTACTTCACCATATTTTCGACCAGAAGTATGACTGGATGTCTTTCAAACCACAGCATATAATAGATCAGAAGCAGATAGTTTCTGAGCATTTCACAGCAAAGTTCAGCAATGTAAAGGAAAATATTTCCGCTAGTGTCTTTTATATAGGTTGGAAAATATTGCCGCTATGGTATTCTACGTACTTTAAGGTCGTTGTATTCATGTACCTTTGATTGTAAACAGCGTTCCAGCCCTCTTCACTACCGCACTTCGTAATGTAGATGTAAATAATTACTGACATGAATCTCGAACAAAATACTATGAATCAGTTATCCACATTACTCGAAATTAACGTTTCCTTACCAATAATAATACGAAAGAAACCGTTGCTGACATCTCCTGTTTTACAATCAGATGATGATGCTGTCATTCCCACCATTGCAACAAACTGTATTTGATCTACATCTACGTTTTTACTTCACTAGCTTATGTTACATTGTACGTCTGACGGTACATATGTCAGTAATTTTTCATCGCACTTTTATTCCGTGTATAAAATGTGATTAAAAAATTGATTTCACGTATACAGTTTTATGAGACAGAACATCTCTTATTTTATCCTCGCATCCACAATGCTGTATATAGGTGGAACTTAGTAATGTACTCCTTGACTAATCTCGGAAGACGAATTGTCGAGAATTTAATAGCGTTATTTTTGTCGTGCTCAGTATCGTTGCAATAATAATTCTCTCCGAAAGTTGATAAACAGATCTGTGTCACTAAAGAAAACCTCTCACGAATCACACATGTCTTTGTTGAATTTTCTGAATGCTTCTTTCAATCTTGTGTAGTAGGGGTTCAAGGCAGAGGAACAATACTGAAGAATAGATCAGGTGAAAGCAGTTTACTTCATAATGAAGCTACACTTTTAAAGAATTTCTCGAATGAACCTTAGCCTGGGATCTTCTACCATGATAACTAAATTTATGTACACGGCCATCTCAGTATCTGATTGTTGTTACTTCCTTGAGTGACTTATTTCGTACGATATAAAGGAAACATATTTTTGCCTGTCTGCGTATTGCAAATGGTTCAAATGGCGCTAACCACTATGGGACTAAACATCTGAGGTCATCAGTCCCCTAGGCTTAGAACTACTTAAACCTAACTAACCTATGGACATCACACACATCCATGCCCGAGGCAGGATTCGAACCTGCGACCGTTGCAGCAGCGCGGTTCCGGACTGAAGCGCCTAGAACCGCTCGTCCACAGCGGCCGGCGCGTATTGTAAGAGAGAGTTGATAATCTTAGCTCCCAATGTCGGTAACCTGCACGTCTTCCTGCATTTCGTAGCAGTTTCGTCCGTATCCTTTCCGAAAGTATGGGGATACTTCCTCCTTAACCATTCTACAAGCTAAGATTTCGTGCTGAGTAATTTCCGTATACTGTCTGGTAATGGTTGTTTCACACATACTCGAGATAGGACCGACCATATTTTCTCTTCTGACAACGTCTTGTGTTGAGGACGACGTTTTCCGATACAACAGATCGACTATCGGAATTGTCAGTTTGCTGTATTTCTCTGTGTCCGTCGTTCGAATAAAACATCATTCAGATTTCTTTTTTCTTCACATTACAAGTAATATTTGTTAGTCTCTGTGTATTATTTTCGAAACACATTTCTAAATATGTTGCTGTATCTTTCTCTCCGATATTCGTTTGAATTCATTCAAAGAAACAGCAGAAAACATAACTCAGCTTGGTGAGAATTCGATTTGAGCGGAGTTATTGCAAAGAGAATTTTAACCATGGCACTCCCCTTGATGATATTCGTTGTTTATGTAAATAGGTGGTCTAATATTGTGAATCGCTGATGGGTATTTTAGTTTGTGGTAGAGCTTTCTTTTTATACCATAACTACAAAATTCTCTCTAAGTCACTATCGCCGAAGGAGCCTTGCATTCGGAAGTACTGGGAATCTAATACCCTTCTCGTCGTCTCGACTTATCTTCAGCATGGTTTTCCGTAAATAGATTCACGCAAATTCCCAAATGAGAAATTTTTCTTTCCAAACTACACGCTCTTTTTTTTCTTCTCGCTCCTCGTCAGTTACATGAAATAACCGCGATTTCGAAGGGACGTTAATTTTTTAAGTTATTTCCTTACACTATAATCAAAGTGTAGTAATTTAGTGTAGTAATAAAGACTTTTCACAATTCTGTCTTTTACAGTCTTATATGCTAAATAATATTAAACGATTTGTCATATTCTGCCAGAGGTTAAATTGTAATCACCTCCATACATAAAAAAAGAACATGCGTTCCACAACTTCCACGTCCCGACGAGAGCTGCAGACGGCTCGAGCATCTGTTACCGCATGAGCTGATGTCAGCTGAGCGCGCAGACCTATTCGTTAGCATGTGAATAGGTTCCTCAGCAGGGGCCGTGGGGCATTGGCCTCGTTGCGTAAATCAGCCTCTGCGGCAGATGAAACGCTTCGCCACAGGTAAGTAGCTCTCCACGCTGGGAACCATCTGTCGGTGTAACTGCTACATAACCGGATGTTCACGTTATTTCGTTCTAACGCACCATTCGCAAATATTTTCACTTTTGGGATAACAAGTACAAAAAATTATTTCTAAAGAAGAGTGGTCGGAGGTCTAGAATTTCATAATTCTTGTAATCATTACTATGGTCTCTGATCGGTTATCCTCCTATTTGTGTACCACTGTACCATTCCACATCATCAACGTGACCTGGACAGAATACCACAATAGTGGTGAAAACTCTTTCCAGCAGACAATCCAAGAACTATTACTCGAATAGGGCACTATAACGCAGTGTAGTATTACTGGCGCAATCTGTGGATAGTGATTGTTTTGTGGGGCGCTCAACTGCTCAGTCATCAGCGCCCGTACACAGTCCCAGTCTGTGCACAGTCCAGCCTAGCTACTTTCATGAATGATGACGGAGTGATGAGGACAACACAAACACCCAGTCCCCGGGGCACTCTGTGGAGTGATGTCTGTGACGTTACAGCAAAATCGCACCTTGGAAGCCTGTACACAGCAAACTTCCCTTACTTTTACCTCGTAGACGTTTATTAATTTTTCAAGATACACAGGAATCTCCCCACGATCCATGGACCTTGCCGTTGATGTGGAGGCTCGCATGCGTCAGCGATACAGGTAGCCGTAGCGTAGGTGCAACCACAACGGAGGGGTATCTGTTGAGAGGCCAGACAGACGTGTGGTTCCTGAGGAGGAGCAGCAGCCATTTCAGTAGTTGAAGGGGCAACAGTCTGGATCTGATCTGGCCTTGTAACATTAACCAAAACGGCCCTGCTGTGCTGGTTCTGCGAACGGCTGAAAGCAAGGGGAAACTACAGCCGAAATTTTTCCCGAGGGCATGCAGCTTTATTCATGGAGCGCTGCATCAAACCAGTCTCTGGACTGAAAACCACAACAACAACAACAACACAGGAATGAATGACATTAGCTGCCAGTGGGCACTCATTTAGATCGATGGGGAAAGTGAAAATTCGTTCTAGCTGGGATTCAACACAGGTCTTCTGCTTACTGGGCAGATGCGTTGACCATATACAGACGACCTATAATCACTTCACGCTCGAACTCTTCAGGGAATCGGCGAAATGCCGCGAGTAATGAGGATGAAGGGCAAGTGCGTGTGGGTAAGTTGAGAATATAAGTGACCCGGGAGGCGTTCTAGTGTAGTCCGTACACGTGCGCTGACAACTGTATCCAGATGGCGCAGAAGTCAGCGCATCTGCATAGCAAGCAGGGGACCTGGGTTCGAATCCCAGTCTGGCGCACATTTTCAGCTTTCCCCTTGGATTTAAACCAGTGCCCACAGGCAGCTAGTATCATTAATTCGTTTGTGTCTTGATGCATTGTGCTGCACGATCAAAATGGTGTCTGTTCTTTCAGACATGTGCGAAAGAACAGATACCACATACAGATATACATATACATTTTTCCATATGTGTGAGATAAAACTGAAAACTTGAAATGCTGTGTTAAAGCAGTGAGTGCGGGAAAAGTAAATTATTGGTGAAGGAAAACTGTGCATATAGAGGTTTAAAGATCCGACAAGACTGCCGAGCGAGAAGGTGCAGTGTTTACGACACAGCTCAAATTCTTGAGAAGCGGGCTTCAAATCCCCATATGACAGTCGAAATCTAGCTTTTTTGTGTGTTTCCTGAATCACTGCAAGCGGATGCCTGCATTAATTTCCTTTAAAAGACACAGTCGTATTTTCTGCCACATTCTGGGTGAGTCTGATGCTGTGCTTCGTTTTAAATGAATTCATTTCTGTGGCACTGTAGACCTTACTCCTTCTTATTTCTTAGGAAATATATAAGTCACACAGTTTATTTACATAACAGCTGAAGTAGTTTAAAGATAGACAATAAGCATCACCATTAGTGCCCTGAATGCCGCCCCCTGTACGGCGGAGTGCAGCAGCTCGACATGGCAACGACTCAACAAGTCGTTGGAAGTTCCCTGCAGAAATATTGAGCCACGCTCCCTCTACAGACGTCCATAGCTGCGAAAGTGTTGCCTGTGTAGGATTTTTTGCACGAACTGACCACACGATATGTCCCGTAAATGTTCGATAGGATTCATGTCGGGCGATCTGAGTGTCCAAATCATTCGCTCGAATTGTCCAGAATGTTATTCAAACCAATCGCGAACAATTGTTGCCGGGTGGCATGGAGCATTGTCATCCATAAAAATTCCATCGTTGTTTTGCGAACATGAAGTCCACAAATGGCTGCAAATGGTCTCCAAGTAGCCGAACATAACCATTTACAATCAGTGATCGGTTCAGTTGGACCAGAGGAGCCAATCCATTCCGTGTTGGCACTGCTCGCACGATTATGACACCACCACCACCAGCTTGCACAGTTCCTTCGTGGCGTCTGCACTAAGCTCGAACCGTATCATCAGCTGAAATCGGGACTCATCTGACGGCTTTCCAGTCGTCTAGGGTCCAACGTATGTGGTCCCCAGCCCAAGGGAGGCGCTACAGGAGATGTCGTGCTGTTAGCAAAGGCACTCGCGTCTTTTGTGTACTGCCATAACCCATTAACATCACATTTCGTCGCACTGTCCTCACGGATACTTTTGTTGTACTTCCCACAATGATTTCTGCGGTTACTTTACGCAGTGTTCGTTGTCTGTTGGCACTGACAACTCTACGCAAACGCCGCTGCTCTCGGTCCTTAAGTTAAGGTTGTCGGCCTCATCGTTGTCCATGGTGAGAGGTAGTGCTTGAAATCTGTTGTTGTCGGCACACTCTTGACACTGTGGGTCTTTGAATACTGAATTCCCTAACGATTTCCGAAATGGGACGTCCCATGGGTCTACCTCCAACTACCATTCCGCGTTCAAACTCTGTTAATTCCCGTCGTGCGGCCATAATCACGTCGGAAACCTTTTCACATGACTCACCTGAATACAAACTGCAACTCTGCAACTGCACTGTTCTTTTATACCTTGTGTACGCGATACTGCCGCATCTGTATATGTGCATGTAACTATTCCATGACTTTCCTACCTCAGTGTAAATTAAGCTTACATATTCGCATTATTTCTAAAAACATGTGAAATCGTTCGGATGAATATTAGGATAAAGACGCCCTTCGAATATGTTTCGTGCAAGTAGTGCCCGCAATGTGCCCAGTTTGCACAGCGTGTCACGTAGCGTGCTGATTTGTGAGTCAGGGAACCAGACACAGCTCGAATGCTCACAGGGAATTAATGACAGTTGGCTAGTACACCGGCCATTCTGAATGCGATTTTTAGGCGGTTTCATACGACCTTTTAATTCAAAATACGATAACTTCAGGTCGAGTGTTTAGCGTTGCAGCCTCTAGGCCCACGATTCCCGGCTTCGATTCCCAACCGGGTATGACATTTTCTCTGCTCAAGGACTACGTATTCCCGTTGTCCTCATCATTTCGTCTCAGTATCATCGACGCGCATGTCATCGAAGAGTCGCCAAATAGAAAGACCTGCGCTAGGCGGCAGAACTACCCCAGACCCGCTCGTGCGGGGAATAATGCCGTTCTTCGGCGTCTTTGCTTGCCTTAATCAAAGTCGACGTTTCTGGAATGTTTCTCCCACTTTTCCAATCCTACGAGTCGCATTCCGTCAATTTTGTTCCATTCGTCCTCTCGAATGCAGTCCGCCCATATCATTAGAGGCATTCCTCTTTCCCTAGAGACTTCCACTGTCATCTCCATCACTCTCCTTGCAACGTGACGTCAATCTATTGTCGTGATATGTCCATAGCACTGGAGTCTTCTCTCCTGCATTTTCTTACACTTCAAAACCAGTTTTGATTCTTTGGATTTTAACATTTTGGATGGTGGTCGATTCTGGTGACTCCACACATGATTTCATCTCAGCTGCGATAACATACAAAACAAAGTTTACACGACTCAGACAGAAAGCGCCCACAATTTCCTCCTATTAGGTTACCTTGACGAGTGTGACTTCAGGAACGCATATGGTGACGAAGTTAAATAATAAAATAAAATTTGTCGAATCCCAGAAAAGCCAGATAAAAGAAACAAGGAAAGATGTCGCACAATTCGAACATATTTAAAGAAAGTAAAACACATGTACCAGCAAAAGCTTTCGGTGACACATAATCCGAGTGTCTCTCCGAAGAGACGTCAAGCGCATTTTCTCTTGTGTTTCGGCAGATATCGTTTTTGCACTGTGTAGCTGGAGTCAGCCCAAATAAATACTGGTCTTCACGTACGTCGGCTTGTTTTCCATTACAAACAAAACTATTTTTAAATCGGAATTTCACGTACCCATTCGATAGAGCGCTCCAAAATTGGTGTAGTCCGATATTCGGTGTGTATTAACAGGGACAGTAAAACACGAAGCATAAACAGCAACCCAGCAGCGGCTCTGTAGCGCTGCATGCTGGGCGGTAGCAGAGAGCACGGGCCAGTGCAGTGCTGTCGCTGCCGCGTGTTTCTGTCCCTGTCTATACGCATCGGTAAAACAAATATAAGCTAATATGGGACAGTTCTATCGAATGGGAACGTAATATCCCGATTTAAAAAACATTTTGTTTGTAACGGGAAACAAACCGACCCTGAGTGTCGCATCAAAGACACGATAACCATTATTTGCTTGGGCTGACTCAAGCTGCAGAACGCAAAAACAAAATTTTAAATATCTGCTGAAATACAAGAGAAAACGCGTCTAACGACTCTTAGGAGAGACACCTTGTATATGAATTCCTTTAAGTCGTTTTTGCACTGAGGCGTCGTGCGATTGTATCCCTGCATTAGTTATCGAATACGATCTGCATGAAGTATCCTCATACCTATACACGACACCTGACATCGTAACAAAAAGTATTATCACGTAAATTTGTTGTAAGATCTTATGGGACCGCCGGCCGAAGTGGCCGAGCGGTTGTAGGCGCTACAGTTTGGAACCGCGCGACCGCTACGGTCGCAAGTTTGAATCCTGCCTCGGGCATGGATGTGTGTGATGTCCTTAGGTTAGTTAGGTTTAAGTAGTTCTAGGTTCTAGGGGACTGATGACCTCAGAAGTTAAGTCCCATAGTGCTCAGAGCCATTTGAACCATCTTATAGGACCAAACTACTTAGATCATCGGTCCCTAAGGTTACACACTACTTAATCTAACTTAAACTATGGACAACACACACACACACCCATGCCCGAGGGAGGACTCGAACCTCCGACGGTGGTAGCCGCGTGGACCGTGACAAACCCCCTCAGACCGCACGGCTACCCCGCGTGGCATATTATCATGTATGTTCATTATGTACCCTAAAATATATGGATGTCGCTGAGTAAGAATGCTCTAGGCACATGAAGGTCGCCTATCACACGAAACATACGGATGCCGTGCACATTGGCAACACGATAGAGGTAGCAGTCAGAATGCTTCCTTCTGCAGCTCGGACTTCCATCATTATCAGTTGATAGGGAGCCATCAGGTTATCTATTTGGTGCGTTAGGTTTCGAAATGCCATCAAATAATCGTACCTTTATCAGTATGTGTTATTAACACCACGGATGTTCAACGCATGGGTTGTAATCTTGGTTTAAATGGCTATCGAGCTGCCCAGACGATTCGTATCACATGACAAATGTTAAATTTAGCAGCACTTGATGAAGGAACTAACGATATAGAACCATTGGAAGATACTTTTTGCAAGTGATACATCACGTTTGTTGCCTGGTAGTAAGCTGCAGGTTTCGAAAATGTTCCCTGATGAGTCACGGAGTGCCACTTAGTGTTCCATTAAATGTATCTGTAATTACGAATATGGACGACCATCAGCTGTAGAATGAAATGACGACAATGAAAATTTGTGACGGGACTGGGACTCAAATCTCGATTTCCCACTTACCGCGAACGGTCGCCTTACCATTTAATTATCTGATCACGACTGACGACCAGATCTAAACTTCCGTAAGTTGTCAACCATCCGTCTACAACCTGTACTCGTACAGCCAATATGTATATTCCCGTACCGGGTAGACATTTTACTTGAAATTCGCTTGCTCGGTGTCGGCGGATACGTACGATATTGCATGCACGTCGGAAGGAACATTGCATCGTAATTCGCAATAATAGAGGCATCCAATATCGTATTTATCCGCCGATACCGGGCAAGCGACTTTCAAGTAAAATGTCTCCCCCGTACGGGAATTTACATAATGGATATAGGAGTACAGGTTGCAGATGCGCGGTCGACAACAGAAGGAAGTTTGGCCTGGTCCTCAGTCGTGCACGGATAGCCAAATGGTGAGGCGAGCGCTCGCAATTAGCGGCAAATGCGCTTGCGAGTGCCAGTCTGGCACAAATTTTCACTGTCGCCATTCCATTCTACAGTTGACGGTCGTCCTTAATCGGAATTGCGAATATATTTAATGTATATCGTAACGGCTGTAGTCGCTGCAGTGCCTATTCCTTTGGACACGCAAGCGCTGCAATGTACAAATTACTGTAGAAGTTTAAAGAGACATTTTGATTTCTTATTTGCTGTCCGTAATCTAAGAACTGTTCTGGGATCAGCACGACACATATCCACACGACAAAGCAGTTGCGTCTACTTCGTTATAAATTTTCGTTCGCAACATTGATATAAAGTGAATTCTCCAGACCATAGGGCCTTGCATGGAGATACGTCCTCACGGAAATCTCTACGCACAATGGCTTGTCGATCAGCAGGAATACCTCATAACTGTTAGCTGTTAAGCAAGTGGGGAGCAGTGAAAACGCTATTATACTCCACTACAAGAGAAACACCCACGGTAAATCGTCGACTGTAATTTCAGGTGCGTGCTTGGGTAATTTTGATAACTTCGTGTTAATGTGAAATGCGCTATCGTCGTCGTTAATGACTGCTGCTATTTAGCTCGCGAAGTAAGCGGCATTCTGCATGACATAAACAGTACTTTGTTTAGTTTCAGAATGAAGCAGACAGACTATGCGTTTATCGTCTTCTCACCTCTGCGTAGAATACCAACTGTGGCACACAAAATCAAAAGGCACCGACGGGGTTACATTAATACAATGACACAAAGACAAACACTAATCTGGAGAAATAATTATGAAGAGGTGCTGGTAGTGCTCAATAATGTAGTCTTAATTCTGGTATAACAACTTAGATCTTTGCTCAAACAAAATACGAAATACGACAGAAAATTTATGTGTAGTTAGACGCGATGACGACCTGTATAGAAACTCTGTAAACACTGTTGGAAGGGGAAACAAAGCCGTGAAATTTTTATCAAAAGTTAAGGCAAAACATAGTACCTCAAATTCTGTTTGTACATCGTCATAAGCTGCTTCACATTACGTAAATACTCGTAAGTAGACGATAGCAGATGGGTGAATGTCGACTGAGAAATTAAATGGACCATCTGAACTTCAAGCTAATCCATGATCAGCTAAATTTATGTACAGAACCTTTTAAGGAAGTAATTTTAATAACGAAGACCAACATAAGTCTTTGGCTCCTGAGGAACTTTAATCAGTTTACAACTGATACCTACGGATTTCCATACGCCATATTTCGTTTGCTTACTTGCATTTCGGCTTAACACATACGCTAGTTTCTGTATCGAATTTCAAAGTTCTGTAGTTACTTTCTTCTCGTAAACTACCATAGAATTTCTGAGTGCAGGCTGATAACTAAACTAGCAAAACAGATAACTGCCCTCTGCAGAAGCCATGACAGAAACCCACGAGGGCACATACCGGAAGTTCCATTAAGTGGAAATCAGCCCCAAAAAAATTCACTAATATGCCAAATATTATGTCCGCTCTTTCATAGCATGTGGGTCCACGTCTGAATACAACTGAGCAACGGTTATGCGTGGTGTGAATACGACAAGTTGTTGGTAGGTTGGTAGGTTACTGGACGTATGCTGCACTACATATCTAAGCACATCACGCAGTTCTCGTAGTTCACGAGCTGATCGTTTATAGGGCGCCCGCTATCATCCGTTGGGTTCAGATCAAGCGATATAACACAAACGTGAGTTCATTGTCTTGCTCATCCTACCACAGTAGAACGACACTTGAGAACACTGCTTCTGATACAGACAGTTACCCGACTTTTTATTTATTTATGTTATAGTTTTTCAAGCACAGTCTTAATTATAATAAAACCAATAACACATGTAATTTATAAACAGACATTTACATTTTTAATATAATCAATTGCGTCATTCGCTGCCTTCGGGATATCGTCGAAAGTACCGCGATAGGCCCCTTTGCGACATTCTGCGACTATGTGACGAACGGTTTGCCTGGTTGCTCCACAATCGCAATTTGGAGATGGAGCCTTACCCCATCCACAAAGAGTGTCCATGCTTCTGCCATGATTAGTGAATATTCTGTTAAACTTTGTACATGTTCTCCATGATTAGTCCAACGGGGTTTATTTCTTATGGAGGGCAAATTCTGGTAATGTGAAGGGCAAGCCTCTGTCCATTCTCGTTCCCGTCAGTCTGTTACGTGGAATTGAGACGTGTGCTGTTCCATGACTGTTTCCATGGATGGTTTTCTTGATCGAAGCCAGTTTGTTTCTAAGATGACAACAGCTTGATGGATAGTGAGTTGTGAGTTCACGGAGTAGAGCTGATTTTCGTCGAAGTCCAGGGAGCCGATGTGGCTCAATATAGATAGCCATTCGATGGCGGTTGACCTTAATGTACAACTGTAATTCACATTGCATTGTTCAGTTGTGCGTCGAGAATTCGTGTGTGTGTGTGTGTGTGTGTGTGTGTGTGTGTGTGTGTGTGTGTGCGCGTGCGCACGCACTATGGAGCCATACAGGAGCACCATACTCCGCATCACAGTAGACTAGCCCAAGTGATGAAGACAGCAGAGTTTCAGCAGCGGAGCCCCAGGTTGTTACGCACAGCTTAGTTAGTATCTTCGCAGCGGTGTTTTCCAGATGCTCCTTTTAGGACAATTTCAAGTCCTTTGTAAACCCTAGATATTTTCGGTGGTGATTGTGGTAAAATAGTCTGTCACCAAAATACACCTGGAGCTGTGTATTTGCCGCTCTGTTGCACAAATGAAAGCAAGTCGTCTCTGCCTTGTTGGGATTTGGTTTCAGTCCCCATCTGCGAAAGTATGAACCCATTATCGCCAGATCAGATGTTAAGATGGCTTCCGTTTCTTCAAAATTTCAATGTATTGCTGCCGGCACCCAGTCATTGGCGTATCCAAACTTAGGAGATCTAGTTATCGTAATGGAAGATGACGTCGCTGCCTGGGAAAACATCAACATTGAAGGGATCCATGTGGTACACAATTATTTTTACACAGCCCATAACAGTCATGGTACCTTCAGTTACCACCACCGATCCCATTGGAAGCCCAATTGAATTTTCCCCATAGTACAGCGCTGCCCCCCCCCCCTCTCCCCCCAGAGGCTTGTATCTTTAGCGCAAGGCATGTTTCAAGCACCAGTTCTCCCGGGTGACGGGGTATCCGGACACGACCGACGACATGGTGTGACAAGAAACATCATTCGCCCCACCAGACGATACGTTTCCATTGACCCACGGTCCAATCTCGATGATCCCTTGCCCACAGCAATCACAGTTCACGATGTTGTTGGGTGAATATGGGAACACGTAGGTGTCGTCCGCCTCGATAATGTGCGCTGAACAGTCCACCCTCAAACACTTGTCATTGCAGGAGTATTGTACTCTGTCGTCAAACCTGCCACAGATCGAGACCTATTCTGCTTTACAGAGACCACAAACCTCCGATCTGGACGTTCGATGCTGAAGCGTGGACGTCCAACACCTTGTTACCTACTCAGGGTTTCATCATCCTTCAGCCTCTTTCCACGAATGCTCACGACAGTAGCACGCCAATAGCTCACCAGCTTCACCGTTTTCAAGTTGCTCGTTCTCAGCCATAGGGCCATAACAATCTGCCCTTTGTCAAAATCTCTTGTGTTACTTGATTTCCCAATTGGTGGCTCGTATCGTCGCTAGAATAATTCCGTTCGCCACTGCTCCGCTTATTCACTGAGGTGACAAAAATCGTAGGATGCATCCTAGTATCGAGTCGGAACTCCTTTTGCACGGCATAGTGCAAAAAGTCGACATAGCATAGACTCAACAATTCGTTGGATGTCCCCTGCAGAAATAATGAACCATGCCGCCTGTATGGTGGTCCATGTTTGCAGAATTCTTCCTAGAGCAGGATTTTGTGCACGAACTTGAAAGGTCTCCGTTGGATTCCTTTCATGTTAATTTCTTAAATATGTTGTCATTTACGGCATAAATTCCTCTTCGAAATTTAATGTGGTGTTTCTGACTATCTGGGAGGAGACTGAGCAGTGAAACGTATTACTTTTACACATAAAAAAGAACGATCTGTCACACTACTACACTTTAAAACACAGTTTATATGTAATTCATGTCACAAAGTCTCATACAGAACCTACATCCGCTTTCTTTTATATACTGTATATGATAAGATAAGATACTGTCATCCCCCTTCCCTTCTGTGTGAGAGGATGAATGAGCAAATGTATTTCTAGTTGCATGCTTGATGGTAGCAGACAAGCCTGTCTGCTAGAGAACAGTAGGACCAACGTCGGAACAGGTAGCTACGCTTTCTAAAAGCAGAGAGGTTTCTATTCTTAGTATGGTCCTGTCCGTCCCTTGTCATGTTGGTATAGGAAGCTGCCTCTCTGGTGACTTCCGTTTGTATCTGTTAAGCACGCTCGGTAGGACCCCAGGTAAGTCTGTCCACGGCGAGCGTCTGAAGTGGTAAGATATCCGGCTAAGCGCGTGTCTGCTAAGTCCGTAGGACAATGGATTTCTTAAGTTCAACCTAACTGAAAATTTAATCACCTTTTCAGGTTTAGCTCTAAAATATCTAATGTTATCTTAAATTGCAACGCAGTGTATTTCGAGTGTGAAGTTCAGAATATCTTCCAGTAGTTGCTTTGTCACTACTTTGTGAGTAAAGTGGAACCACGTGTTGATCAGTAACTGTAACTAAGATCACCAATCTTAAATGCGAATATGCGTGACATTATAACGTCTCGTCTTGACAATATTTTTCAATATAGCAACTTTTCTTTATGTTTAACCCACGTGGGGTGTACTTTGTGAGACCAGTACCACGTGCTTATACAATTGTTTGACCCATCAGGTTAATAGTAAGACGATAGTAACCAGTTCGAGGTTTTTCTTTTGTAAATTGCTTTTCGATCTAATTTATTTTAATTATCAAAATTATTGTGGAGTTACACTCTTTGTGTAAACTAAGTTGACCACGTGAAGCATGCGGTGTAATCATCAAAGTAGCCCTCAGCTATTCTTTTCGGGAAGATTTCACAGAGAGTTAGTATGAATTTAGTATACCAGTGTGCGGTAATTACATGACGGACAGGATTGCGCTACGAACGTAACTTCTTTGGGTGAAAATTGAATCGGTTGGTAGTGGTTAATTTCCTCTTGCATATGTTTCAACGTTCTTCGTGTGTTATTTTATGAATGCAGTGTTGTATGCAGTCTCCCGATCTTGGCTCCATATTTGATGTGTTCCGTAAGATTACAAACTCACATTTTCACAATCCTAAATAAGGCACCAGTTTAGTTATGAATCAAGTTTAATATGCTGAAATTTCAATGATCAATGTTAAAATAAATTTCCAAATATAAACTGATTTATTTCTTTTTATTTAAATTCTCTTTATATATATATATATAATCACCGGTTGTCGTATGACGATTAAAAGATTATAATTAATGTTAGTCTGGTTGGGAAGACTGTATATCTGGAGAAACAGTTGCTCAGTAATGCAAGATTAACTTCCCCAGGCAGCTCACAGCTTTTAACCCGCTTTTATTGTCCATCAGCACCGCTTTCAGAACAAATTAAAGCAACAACATTACAAACTGACTTCTCGATTATGTCCCATAAATGTTCAATGGTATTCATATTGGGCGATGTGCGTGGTCAGTCATTCACTCGAATTGTGCAGAATGTTCGTCAAGCCAGTCGTGAACAACTGTGACCCGGTGTCATAGCGCATTGTCATCCATTAAACCTCCATCGTTGTTTGGAAACATTAAGTCCATGAGTTGCTCCAAATGGCCCACAAGTAGCTGAGCAGAACAATTTACAGTTAATGATTGGTTCAGATGGACCAGAGGAACCAGTACATTCCAAGTAAACACATCCCACACCATTATGGAGCGACCACATGTTTGCAAAATGGCTTGTTGATAACTTCGGTCCACGTATTCGTGGGGTCTGCAGCACGCTCGAACCCTGCCATCAGGTCATACCAACTGAAACCCCAACTTATTTTACCAGGGCTCGGTTTTGCAGTCGCCTAGAGTCCAACCGATGTGGTCAAGAGCACAGGAGAGACGCTGCAGGCGATGTTGTGCTATTAGCAAATACGTTCGCATATGTCGTCTGCTGCCGTAGCCCATTAACGCCAAATTTCTCCGCACTCTCCTAACAGGCACGTTCGTCTACGACCCACATTGATTTCTGCGGTTATTTTAAGCAGTGTTGCTTGTCTGTTAGCACTGATAACTCTTCGCAAACGCCGCTGCCCTCGGTCGTTAAGTAAAAGCCACCGGTCACTGCATTGTGCGTGCTGACAGGTAATGCCGCCGGCCGCTGGTGGCCGAGCGGTTCTGGCGCTACAGTCTGGAACTGCGCGACCGCTACGGTCCCAGGTTCGAATCCTGCCTCGGGCATGGATGTGTGTGTTGTCCTTAGGTTAGTTAGGTTTAAGTAGTTCTAAGTTCTAGGGGACTTATGACCTCAGCAGTTGAGTCCCATAGTGCTCAGAGCCATTTGAACCATTTGAACAGGTAATGCCTGAAATTTGGTATTTCCGGCTCACTCTTGACACCGTGCATCTCGAAGTATTGTTTCTCCTAACGATTTCCGAAATGGAATGTCCCATGCATCTAGCCCCAACCACCATTCCGAATCCAAAGTCTGTTAGTTCCCGTTTTACGGTCATACTCCCATCGGAAATCCTTTCACATGAATCATCTGAGTAGAAAAGACAGCTCCGCCAACGTACTGCCCTTTATACCTTGCGTTCGCGATACTACCACCATCTGTATATATGCATATCAATATCCCGTGACATCTGAGCTCTGTGTATTCACCATATCTCCGTTCCTGTGTTAGGTGCTCACAACACCGTCAGATGGTGTTCATTCCCGCAATGGTCCGTGGACATAGTTCTCAAGTGTTAGTTGATCCATGTTTTGCAGTTGTGAACGTGACTTAATTCAACACAATTTTTTCGTGTTTTAGTAAATTACACCATGGATTTCGGAAAATTTGCGCCTTGGGTGACGTGATGTGCGAAGACAGTATGAATAAACCTAGCTATGCTGACCGGCAAAGGTTAGAATTTCTGTACATTGTTTGTTCGGAAAATGCGTATCACCTCATTCAAGAGCAAATCTAAATTACGTATTAAACAAGTTGCACCTGAACATAGACTCACATTGTTCGAAATGCATCTTGTAATTTGCTAAAACACGAAAAAATTGTGACCGATGGCGTTTTTATTCAAACTTCATGTGTTCTCAAATGTGTAGCGGGATGCCTAAAACGCGACAGCTCACGAGCGTGTGAAGCTAACGGTGCTGTTGGATATCCGTAGCTGTCACTAGCTAGCCGACACTAGCCTGGCCTAGTGGTCGGTTTACTTACTCCCTTCCTATTGTCCCCTCCGTCACTAATGACCTCAATACTGACGGTGCTTTGAATCGTAGCCTTCCTGCATGAACACTGCCCTGAGTAAAGCAATCACACTTAGTTGGGAGAGAAATACAAGTGGCAGTGTAAGTGACTGCGTTTTATATCAATAACAACATAGTTGGAGAAAGAAGTTATTAGTCGCTCTAAAACGTCTAAGACCGTCTCACAATAAGATGTTGTGCCAGTTTGTGGTCTAGCAGATTTCCTACTAACTCTGAGTATTTCCATTGGACGCAGAAAATTGAAGCAGCAGCTACGGTTGAAGATTTGCCTTCACAGATTTATATATTAACTGAAAATGTGTTCTTCGTGCTAGTATATCATCTCCCGGTACGTAAATTACACCGCGAATAGGTCTCCTCTTTGCGGCTCTCTAAGGGATTGCTGGTTGAATCTTGGAGGTAGACGAACTTTGCATCGCCAGTAGTCGGTTGTCAATAAGAAGAGAGGTAGCGACTTGCAGTTCCTAACCTCAGATTGTGTGCCATTGTCTCGGGCGCTCGCCAGTGAGATGGTGTGGGCTCTGTGAGACAAGCCTAAGCAATCAGGATTTGTCAACGTGGCAGTGGAGAGAGCAACAGCAAGATGATGATAGCGAGAAATGAAGGCTGTTGTATCAAACAGATAACTGTCGGTACTGGGTGTAGTATATGTCCATAGAAGAGAGGACGACGTCAAGTAAGTAGAGATAAGTGGTGAATGTAGGGAAATAGGAAATGTGCACCGTTGGAGAATTTCCACGATACACTCACCTATGTAACACATTATCAACAGTTTGATTAAAAACCACTTCCGTTTGAACATTACCAAAAAAATAATGCGTTATACATTAGTGAATTTGAAACTTCCGTTCCATAAATACTCCTAGGTCTGACGTTTTCCTAGTAGGGACTATAGTGGACACCCTGAGTTATTCCTAACTGGAAGTTTAAAAACTTCTACTGTCCTGAAGCTGGAAGCACAAGACATGAACTTAGTAG
Source organism: Schistocerca serialis cubense (assembly GCF_023864345.2). Classification (NCBI taxonomy): domain Eukaryota; kingdom Metazoa; phylum Arthropoda; class Insecta; order Orthoptera; family Acrididae; genus Schistocerca; species Schistocerca serialis. Next base: position 1,007,200,284 of record NC_064640.1, read on the forward strand.
AGGCATAAATGCCTTCTTACAGAGAAAATATTTTAACAGCAATACAGTCAAATGTGCCACCAATTCGAATGGTGTGCCTAGAGAACATCAGTTGGTGAACGTCATCTCTGCAGCTCTACCGAAACTCACTCAGAGTTCTTGCGATGAAAGCAATACTTACTTGTATTATCTATGAAAGACTCCTTTTTTTTGTATAAAATATTTACTGTTCGGTAATAATGCCATGCCTGACATTGTTTTATCAAAGACAGAGATCTAATTGGCTGTAAGTCAATACCGCCTCATTTTCAACTGTAGATTAACTTGTTTTGTAGGAAATCCATTTTGGTTCCTATAAGCCATTACATGTTGGTACGTGTCATTATACTCAATATTCACGCACGACTCGATAATGTTCTTATGCTACTGGCATTACCACTATTACTAGTATCACTGACATGAAAGCAGATCTGACCGCTCGTATTTCTGTTGCTGTTGCAGCTGAAGAAAATGCTCATCTTATCAACTGATTACAAGCAAAGTACTTGTGGTGCCCTCTAGAAACACATGTTGAGTAAGAAAATAAAGTTCTCTTTATCAGTTATGAATTGTTGTGAAATTGCCTGTGGCTGTAGCTACTGCTTGTTTAGAATGAACATTTCGGTTAAAAGTTACATTTTAATTCCTGTTTATTGTGATACGCACGACGAGAACTTAAAAGGATTTCGCTTTGAAGTGTTAATGGTTTTGCATTAGGTCGAAAATGTGTGCCCACACCTGATCAATGTTCTGCATTTTACGACACGTATTGGTTTCACTGGGAAGCAAAAAATGAACCAAAATGTATTTTCCAAAAATATGTCTCTTTGAGCTGAAAATTCGGCAGTAATAACTTATAGCCAATAAGATCTCTGGCTGTGTTGCATTTCATGATTATCGAACCGGAAATGTTCCAGACAAAAAATAAGTGCTTCAAAGAGAAAACATGTATGTACTGAGCTATATGTCGGCTAGGCAAAATAGAGAAGCGACTCGCGAATGGCTCACAGAGAAGTAATATGTCTCAGTCAGTATGATTTTAGAAAGGCAAGTCTGGTTTTTAGATGACAGTGATGAAAAATGAATTGTGTCCGTCGTGATTTGTCACCATTTTATTAGTTAATCTCTGCTGACTCTCTTTCTTACAAGATTTACAGACTAGTTAGATAACAATTCTTTAAACAGTCATTTTTATTTCGTTACTCTAGTGTGTCACATGATCTGAATAACCAAAATCAACCTGTAAAATAACCTATCGCTTGTCATTACAGTACACACATGTTAACCAGTGAGTGTGGCACCATATATAGCTTGATTTTTTTCATTCACATAGAGGCTTGCATCAAGTTTGAATGACGTAGATATAAAGTTTAGAAACGTGGCTGACATCAGAAGCACTTTCCGAACAAACACTAAAATTGTAAATTGGCACAGTAAACAAATACATAAGTCGGTCACATGGCAAATTACACGCTGCATCAGTGTATCAGTGAATATAAAAATGAGTGTGTTATTAATATAACTCGGAAACAACGAATTATAAGATAAAGAGTAAAAATAAGTTCACATAACTTTAAACTAAACGTAAATTTAGAACTTGGAAAACGTGGTGGTTAAACAAATTATTACTCTACACAGGGCGACTGCAGCGTCCAAAATGCAGTCGACATAAACATAATAATGATGAAGGTATATCTGTATTACTCCAACTGAAGATCGATAAAAAAGCGATGTGCACCTTGTCATAAATAGAATTATATAAAGAATCGCTGGTTACTATATTTCCGCAACTGATTATTTCACATGTAAGTTACTGTGTAGAGCTAGTGGATTCGAGATGATATGCTGAGTTATTAATAACAACACGCATGTTTGATCCTCTGACGGGAGAAGGCCATGTCTCAGAGGACAGTGCCCTATTTTGAAAACTGTTTCTCTCAACTTTTTCTATCTATGTGTGTCGACAGGCACTACAGGTAGCAAAAAATGAGCAACTAAAATAAACGGCACGTTGCAGATAAATAAAGTGGCCATCTCTTCATAAGTACATCCACTTGAACCTGCTTATTGTATTCATTCCTTGGTACTCTTCTATAGTCGTTACGCTATACACTTCCCTCAATTAGAAAACTGACCTGTTTGATTCCTTAGCATGTGTCCTACCTACCGATTTCATCTTTTAGTCAAAAATTTATTTTATCACAGTTCGATTCAACACCACCTCATTAGTTATTCTATCTACCCACGTAAAATTCACCATTTTGCTGTAGCACCATTTCGAAAGCTTCTATTTCGTTCTTTTCTAAACTTCTTATCGTCCACGTTTCTCTGCCGTACACGGCACACTCCACACAGATACCTTCAGGAAATATTTCCTATCACTTAAATTTATATTAGACATTAACGTATTGATCTTTTTCAGAAAAGCGTTTATTGCTGTTGTCAGTCTGCATTTTATGTCCTCTCTACATCTACCATCACCAGTTGTTTTGGTGCCCAAATAGGAAAACTCATCTACTACTTTACTAACCAATTTCCTAATTCAATTCGCTCAGCATCGTCTGATGTAATCCCATTACCCTTGTTTCAGTTTTGTTGATTATATACTGCTACAATCTCCTTTCAAGGCACTGTCCTTCCCGTTCGACTGCGCTTCGAAGTCCTTTGCCATCTTTGACAGAATTACAATGTCATCTGTCATCGGGAAACCTCAAAGTTTTTAGTTCTTCTCCCTGAATTTTAATTCCCTTCCCAAATTGTTTCTCTGTTTCGTTTACTGCTTGCTCAATTTATGGATTAAATAACATTTATGTTAGACTACAACCATGTCTCACTTGTTTCTCAACCACTGCTTCGTTCTGATGTCTTTCGACTCTTACAGCTACAGTCTGGTTTCTGTACAAGTTGTATATAACCTTTCGCTCCCCGTATTGTATCCCAGCTACCTTCAAAATTTCAAAGAGAGTACTCCCATCAACACTATTAAAAGCTTTCCCTAAATCTATAAATGCTATAAACGTAGGTTTGCCTATCTTTAATCTGTCTTCTAGCATAAACCATAGGGCCACTATTGCCTAGAGTGTTCCTACGAGGGTTGCCCAGAAAGTAAACTGTGATCGGTAGCGAAATGTAAACCACAACGAAAATCAGAACTGTTCTATTTGCGACAGACAGAGGCTACATCTTCCAGCAACTTCTCTACATAGTCGCCGATCCGAGTTACACATTTGTCGTTGCGTTGTACCAACTTTCCAATACCCTCGTCATAGAAGGCAGCCACCTGTACTTTCTGCCAATTCTCTACACAGGTCTGCAGATGGTTGTCTGTGCCAAAATGTTGTCATAGCCAGCAGTTCATGTGAGTAGAGATGAGCCACGTCTAGGCTGTATGGTGGGTGGTGAAACACTTCCCACTGGAACACTGAAGGAGTGTCTTCATTGGTCCTGCAGTGTGAGGACGATAACTGTCCTGAAGAAGGAAACGCGTGACAATTGCGTTATGTGGGGTTGCGTGGAACCACGCGACATTTCTCGGCAGGCACCCATACTTTGGGGGGGGGGGGGGAGAAACTATTTTCTAGGCATCTTTACGTGTTCACTGTGTGCTCAGAACTACAAAGAGCAACGTGACGCTGTCGACGGACACATTAGAGACACTGCCCAATACATCTGTGCAAAGCTTCATCGGATTTTCACTGTTGTTTCCATTTCGCGACCGATCGGACACGCCTAGTTCATTTCTTCCCCTAAGTTGCTTATAGCAGTTTCTCCATTCTCCTGCAAGTAACTCGTATCAGAAGTTCGCAATAATGAGTTACTAAACTGATGGTTCGGTAGTATTCATACCTGTCAGCAGCCGGCCAGGGTTGCCTAGCGGTTCTAGGCGCTACAGTCTGGAACCGCGCGACCGCTACGGTCGCAGGTTCGAATCCTGCCTCGGGCATGGATGTGTGTGATGTCCTTAGGTTAGTTAGGTTTAAGTAGTTCTAAGTTCTAGGAGACTGACGATCTTAGAAGTTGAGTCCCATAGTGCTCAGAGCCATTTGAACCTGTCAGCACCCGATTTTTCTGCGCAGTTAATCGGTAACCTCAGTCCCGTTTATTCATCCGGGTTGTAAAAGAATTTCCTAGGCAACAGATTTTTCGTTGCTCGTGTTTAAAAATTGGTCCATTTTGTGGAGTAGGGCTCCACATAGTGCGCAGGTAGAATTCAAACTGTAGCGACTGTGAAGCGCACTTATGGCAGGGCAAACGGTGGAAGCTCGGCGTTGACAGCCCCTTGTCACCGAGAATAGAGTACGCTAGCATACTACTTCTTACTACCTAACCGCGGGACAGCCTCCAGCAAAAAGACGCATCTGGACTGGCCTCGAAGCCTGCGTCAGAATGCGGTTGCGCCTGCTCCCTGACATACACCTGTCGTGGAGCGCCCAGCCCACCAGACCACAGCTTAGCTACCTTCTTACCAACGCTTGAAACTTTCGGGAGGCCATTCTTGACGCTTGCAGACACTTTCAAAGAGTATTGACACTTCAGTAAAGATATGGAAATTTCATTCTTTGTTTTTGTTTTGCATGTTGGTATTCTGGTTATTATGGGTTTATTTATCGTTTGTCACTTTTTTCTTTGTAGTTCACTGTTGCTATTTGAGTTAACATATTGTCACTTTCAGATAGTGAGCGGAACTGCGGACGCTAGAAATTGGATGGCCAAGTGGAGAAATGGAAACATTTCCGACATATTCTGTTGTTCAGTAGAGGGCTGACAGCAGCAGAGCCAGTCAGAAAAATTGCGCCGTTTACGGGGACAATGCCATTGCACGGCAGGAACACAGTTATCTCCATTTTAAGGAGGATCATTATGACGTTAGTGACTCTCCACGTTCGGGAAGTTTGATGAAGATTCTTTAAACGTATTAATCCACAATGATACAAGTCAGTGTGCTGGAGAACTGGTAAATGTGATGAACTGTGATTATTCCACCATCGTCGACGCTTGCATGCAATGGGAAAGATTAAAAAATCGGGAGTATGGATACCGTATGTTCCAAGCCAAAATCACAAAAATCAGCGGGTGCATCTCTCCTTGCTCGTCATCAGTCGGCTAGTGAACAACGTCGACCATTCCTATCCTGTATCGTTACTGGTGACGAGAAATTGTGCTTTATGCTAACATATGGAAGAGAAAGCAATGGTTGAGCCCAGACAAAGCGGCAACTCCCCGTACAAAGACCTACGCCCATCCACAAAAGATAATATTATGTATCCGTTGGAATAGCGACCGTGTTGCGTGCTACGAGTTGCTCCCCCAAGGTCTAGCCAACACAGCTGACATTTATTGTCAACAACTGAGACGTCTTGCAGACACAATCCAAGATCAATGAGCAGGAAGATTGCGTGAATTGATGCTACTCCACAATAACACCCGCCTGCATTCTGCTAGATTCACAAAAAACACTATAGAAGAGTTGGGTTGGTAAGTCATTCCGTTATTCACCTGATATTGCGCCCTCAGATTTTCACCTTTTCCGCTCTCTATCGAACAACCTTTAAGGAACTTCCTTTCCGGATGGAAATACTCTCCGAACAGGGCTCGACACAGTCGCGGACACGAAAAGTTGCGCGCACATTGGTAGATTAAAGTTTAGCATCTCGTCGACATCGGGATTATTAGAGACAGAGCGTGAATAGTGGGAAAGGTAACAAACCGTGGCTTAACCGAAGGATACATCTGGGTATTTGCAACTGATTTGGACCAACCAGTTAAAACCCTAAGTGACAGAGGTCGGGATTGGATTTCAATTGAATACGTATTCAGAAACCTAACCACCACTCTCGGTTGCATGTACTATTTCTTAATGTAACGATTTCTTTGTAACATAAAAAGTAATACTTTCCGTTTTAAGCGCTCTGTATCTCATCGCTTATGTATCACATTTATCAGTAATATTTGTTTAAAAATTTTGTCCATTATGGGTGTGGGACACTACAATTGTGATGAATAAAAGTTCTCAGAAATGACTCCTACCATTCGCGTTTTGTGATTGTAGACTTTCTCTTTTATTTTACTCTTACCGTTTCAAGTTGCCAAGTGAATCATCATAAGATGATAAGCAGTTCCCAGTGATTGTACCGTTGTAGGGGTCGTTATTTTTAGTAGGTTTATTCTTGCTTATAATATCCAAGAATAAACTTGTTAAAAGTAATTTCAGTTCTAAGAGATAAAGAAGAAATGTAATTCTGAACCCTAATTTGACAGCCTTCGTAAATGTCGTATATTATTTTTGTAATAATTTATGTAATTTACTGTCATTCAAGATAACGTGCAACTTTCGAAAATGCGAGTGTCGATCGATGAAAATCTCTGCCCCAACGCAAAATCTTGGATCATTGCTTTAAGTTGCACTCTTGAGTTTGTTCACATCCTGCAAAGCATATGGGAGACGTTACCTGTGGCAAAGGTTTAGTAGTACTGTGTAACCAATCTAACTGGAAACATAAAGTACGTTCTCCAAAGTCATTTTTGCACCAGGATTAATGCCATGGATACATATAACTTTATGTATTATCATCATGTCGACCCTATGACGTAAATAACTGAAAATGCTTCGATAAATTCAGTGTTTACTTGTTTCGATATTTTGTGTCTTAACACAGCTACGTAACGACCGCCACGTACCATCTGATGGCGAGTCACTAGATGACTTGAAACCGGTAATGGTAAAATAAAAAAAACAATCTACCATCACAAAAGTCATCTGCTCGTAATAATTCATAATTTGTAAGTTGTACGTCATTTTATCAGTGGTTGTGACATTCTGTTGTCACTTAACCGTGACCAAAGAATCCTAAAGCCAGTGTGTGATCAAATAAATGATTTTCGCAGAACGTGAGGAAAGTGTCTCTTATTTAATATGTTGTAACGTTCGGTCAAATACCGATGGGAAATTCAGCTAATGTTATGTAGAGAAATAGTTACTGCAGTCGCGGGACCCCTGTAACTCGTTAACATGTTCCACACATCATTGTTAGATGGCAGAATTAACCTATTTCATCAACATCTCCTGCCAGTTCCAAAGCTACGGACTTATTACTATTTGTTGTTCTTTGTGTGTGTGTGTGTGTGTGTGTGTGTGTGTGTGTGTAATCCTAAATATGAAACATTCCCAAGTTCAGGTGTTCCAAGTGAAGAGGAATCAAGAAACTGTTTATATGGTAGTTCAAAAATTCGTAAGATAGATATACTGTACATATTTTTAGACGAGAATGTTACAACAGACAATAATTTTAATGCAATAACAGATAGAATGTGCTATGTATACAGAAAATACAGAGTTTAATTTAATTTGATAAGTGAATAGGAGATATGATACTGCGTGAAGAGTTTGACAGAGCACTGAAGGACCTAAGTCAAAACAAGGCCCCGGGAGTAGACAACATTCCATTAGAACTACTGTCAGCCTTGAGAGAGCCAGGCCTAACAAAACTCTACCATCTAGTGAGCAAGATGTATGAGACAGGCGAAACATCCTCAGACTTCAAGAAGAATATGATACTTCCAATCCCAAAGAAAGCAGGTGTTGACAGGTGTGAAAATTACCGTACTATCATAAGCCACGGCTGCAAAATACTAACACGAATTCTTTACAGACGAATGGAAAAACTGGTAGAAGCCTACCTCGGTGAAGATCAGTTTGGATTCCGTAGAAATTTTGGAACACGTGAGGCAATACTGACCCTACGACTTATCTTAGAAAATAGATTAAGGAAAGGCAAACCTACGCTTCTGGCATTTGTAGACTTAGAGAAAGCTTTTGACAATGTTGACTGGAATACTCTCTTTCAAATTCTGAAGGTGGCAGGGGTAAAATACAGGGAGTGAAAGGCTATTTACAATTCGTACTGAAACCAGAAGGCAGTTATAAGACTCGAGGGGCATGAAAGGGAAGCAGTGGTTGGGAAGGGAGTGAGACAGGGTTGTAACCTATCCCCGATGTTATTCAATCTGTATACTGAGCAAACAGTAAAGGAAACAAAAGAAAAATTCTGAGTAGGAATTAAAATCCATGGAGAAGAAATAAAAACTTTGAGGTTTGCCGATGACATTGTAATTCTGTCAGAGACAGCAAAGGACCTGGAAAAGCAGCTGAACAGAATGTACAGTGTCTTGAAAGGAGGATATAAGATGAACATCAACAAAAGCAAAACGAGGATAATGGAATGTAATCGAATTAAATTGGGTGATGCTGCGAGAATTAGATTAGGAAATGAGACGCTTAAAATAGTAAAGGAGTTTTGCTATTTGGGGAGAAAAATAACTGATGATGGTCGAAGTAGAGAGGATATAAAATGTAGGCTGGCAATGGCAAGGAAAGCGTTTCTGAAGAAGAGAAATTTGTTAACATCCAGTATTGATTTAAGTGTCAGGAAGTCATTTCTGAAAGTATTCGTATGGAGTGTAGCCATGTATGGAAGTGAAACATGGACGATAAATAGTTTGGACAAGAAGAGAATAGAAGCTTTCGAAATGTGGTGCTACAGAAGAATGCTGAAGATTAGATGGGTAGATCACATAACTAATGAGGAAGTATTGAATAGGATTGGGGAGAAGAGAAGTTTGTGGCACAACTTGACCAGAAGAAGGGATCGGTTGGTAGGACATGTTCTGAGGCATCAAGGGATCACCAATTTAGTATTGGAGGGCAGCGTGGAGGGTAAAAATCGTAGAGGGAGACCAAGAGATGAATACACTAAGCAGATTCAGAAGGATGTAGGTTGCAGTAGGTACTGGGAGATGAAGAATCTTGCACAGGATAGAGTAGCATGGAGAGCTGCATCAAACCAGTCTCTGAACTGAAGACCAGAACAACAACAACTGATTCTAGTCATAGCGTTTACATGGAGGTGAATTTAAACAGGTTTGGAGGAATTTAATGTAAAAAGAGAATGAAAGACAATGTAATCTTTATACAATAATGGAATAGTCTTATTAAAAACGGAGTTTTTTAATTGTTCTCAAATGTTTCCAAAATTAATATTCCAATCCAGGGAGTGACATAGGTACTGCTGTGAATAATACATAATCTAATAGGGGATGGGCTTAATTGGGCACAATCTAGAGAATTTGTCACGCTCTCTAAAATTGTGTGTGAGTCTTGAAGGCGATATTACCCACAGACCTTAAATGGAGAGACATTCTTGTGGTTTAACCTCGTAATAACTTCAAGTACCTCTAAATGCCACTATGAGATCCACTGACTTATGGCGTGATCTTATTTAACTGACAACAAGATGTATTGCATACCGTGAGTTCTTATACATGAGTCTCTGTTTATATTCTTGAAGAGTTAGTGAGACGAGTTGTTACCTGCTGTAAAACTAGAAAAGAAAAATTAATTATAGACAATTAACCCAACGTGAAAGTATTGTCGCCGATTACATTCGATCAAATGGAACTTCCTGTACTTCACGCTGGTGGACAAAGTCCAAGGACGGCGGGTGCTGTGAAGACGTGTGGGAGCAAGCGACGCGCAACGGCGCAGCCTCACCTCCACGCAACACTCACTCCTCAAACACAAACATGTCTTCCTCCCTTTATTCGCAGTTTGCTCCGAGATTTTTGTTAGCGTTTGCTGATGGACTCAAAGCTGAACATTATTGAAAACTACGGAAGATCTACACGAGAAGTGTTTAACGTCGCTACTGACATGTATGTTGTAGTTTCCTCGCAGAAAGCTTGTATTCTGCTTTACGTGTACAGTACGGTGAGGCTTTGGCAGTCGCAGTGTTGTGGAATAGATTTTCACATTTCATCGAAATAAGTAAGCAATTAACTTGAATATTCGTGTCATTCCTGATGTCTCTTCACATCGCTGAGAGATGAAGGGTACATTAAAGACAGTCTGAAACATTCAGTGTTCCGACGGGGACTTGATCCCTCGACTTCTCGGTGTGCAGGCACGCGTTTACCACGAGAGTACTACACCCTGTACCTTCCATTGATATTTTGACAAAACATGTGTGCAAATTCTCATGACTTTGCTCTTTCCTACATTCATTCTTATTCCATCCAGAGTTCCCACTTTCACAACCGTCACCATACGTGGGTATAAAATATATCTCACAATTCTTCAATAGATTGACGTCAGCGACATAGGCTTATAATTATTTGCGTAATTCCTACGACCCTCCTTGAAAACAGGAATCACTACTGCTGTTTTCCAGTCGTTAGGTACCCTCAAATGCCATAAAGAACTACGATAAACTACTCATAAAAGCGGAATAAATTCTTTGGCACAATTTCTGTAGATATTGACATGTATTCCATCCCATCCAGACGCTTTCACATCCAGAAGCTTTTCCACTGTTAAGAGACTGTAGTTGTTCCTCTATTCCGCGATCACTTATCTCGGTATCTGCCATTTCGACGTTTGTGTGATGACTTGATAGGGAAACCGCCTTACGATCTTCCGCCATGAAACGCTTTAGGAAGACCGAATTCAGTATTTCAGCCTTCTCTGTTGTCTTCCATTTCGCTGCCGGTATGGTCACTGAGCGAATAAATAGATTGTTCTGATCCGCTTACTGCCTACATATAAATCGCTTCAAAGTCGCTGAACGATTCTCTCATTACACTACTTGCGCTCATTTTCGCTTCGTTCAGCTCTCATTTGTCAGCTAGGTTTTGACTTCTCTTGAACCTGTGATGAAGTTCTCTTTGTTCAAGTAGCATTTTTCTAACACGGCTCATAAACCACACTGGGGCTTCCCTATCCTTTAATACCTTGCTCGGAACATACCTGTCTAAGGCATGTTGAAGGATGCTACTGAATTTCTTCCATTTGTGCTTCACATCTTCGTCCCCAGCACCGAACGTTTGGTGTTGACGAATAAATACACTGTACTTTGTATCTTGTCACTCTTTCCAAGCAAAAATATTTTCCTACTTTCCTCAACATTCCCTGTAATATTCTAAGTGACAGACGCTATCACTTACATCCTCCTATAAGTTATCTGGTTCGAGAATTTCAGTTCTGTTTGATAATAGGATGTCTAAGACGTTGCTTTTACGAGCTGCTTCTCTGTCTGCCCGAAGTAATTTTCGGGCAAGACATTCAGAACAGCGTCACACGAATCCCTGTCTCTGGCACCATTTGTCATAGTGCGAATCTCCCTATCTATACCTGGCAAGTTTTAGTCACCCCTATTACAACATAATGATCAGTAAACTTAATAAATTCTGCAAGTTCTCTATGAAGCACTCGACCACTACTGCTCCTGTCGCAGGTGGTCTGTAAAAGGGTCCGATTACCATTTATGACCCACCTTTGCTGCTTAACTTCACCTAGATTAATTCACATTCGGAATCTGTGATAAAAAGAAATACACCTCAAGACGGAATTATCCGAATGGGACGAAAATGAGTAGATGCGATGTACATATACAGGCAAACAAATGGTTAGAATTTCAGATAAACTCGATGATTTATTCAGTAGAAAGAGCTTCATAAATTGAATCAGTCAGTAACGCGTTCGTCCACCTCTGGCCTTTAAGCAAGCAGTTATTCGGCTTGGCATTGATTGACAGAGTTGTCGGATGTCCTCCTGAGGGCCGTCGTGCCTAATACTCCGCTACGCTAGTAGCGACATACACCGCTACCCTAGTGCGTGTAGTTCACGCCTGATCTATTAAGGGGAACCCTAGAACTCTCTGTCCGATTGCGGAGATCGAGAAATTCGTATCCCATACCGTCGCAGGATCGTCTGAGCCTCTGGTTTATACCTTCCACTCGCTTCTTGATCGATCCTGAGTACGGTGCTACAAATAGTGAGCTTAGCGTGCACCCTGTGCGTGACGCTAGCTGTCTTCAACAATTGCGCCATTCAGACGCAAGAACTGAGGATGGGTTCAGAACCCAAGTGGCAGACGTCGTTCGTGCCGATATGAAGCCAGTTTGCAGCCGGTTGCACTCCGTGTGCTCGATAGCCGCCGACAAAGCCTCCTCTACGTCTCTGACAAGACTGCTGGAAAACATACCGGGTACACACAGGCATGCGTTTCCGTATACTCAGGCATTCGCTTCCGAGCTGCCTGCTATTTTCCCGAGGAGCTCCATCACCCCTTTAATGATAGATCGCACAGTCGATAAAATGGTAGATATCGAAATAGACGATAGAGGGATAGAGAAACAATTAAAATCGCTCAAAAGAGGAAAGGCCTCTGGTCCTGATGGGATACCAGTTCAATTTTACACAGAGTACGCGAAGGAACTTGCCCCCCTTCTTGCAGCGGTGTACCGTAGGTCTCTAGAAGAGCGTAGCGTTCCAAAGGATTGGAAAAGGGCACAGGTCATCCCCCTTTTCAAGAAGGGACGTCGAGCAGATGTGCAGAACTATAGACCTATATCTCTAACGTCGATCAGTTGTAGAATTTTGGAACACGTATTGTGTTCGAGTATAATGACTTTTCTGGAGACTAGAAAAATACTCTGTAGGAATCAGCATGGGTTTCGAAAAAGACGGTCATGTGCAACCCAGCTCGCGCTATTCGTCCACGAGACTCAGAGGGCCATAGATACGGGTTCACAGGTAGATGCCGTGTTTCTTGACTTCCGCAAGGCGTTCGATACAGTTCCCCACAGTCGTTTAATGAACAAAGTAAGAGCATATGGACTATCAGACCAATTGTGTGATTGGATTGAGGAGTTCCTAGATAACAGGACGCAGCATGTCATTCTCAATGGAGCCCGGGTTCCCGGGTTCGATTCCCGGCGGGGTCAGGGATTTTCTCTGCCTCGTGATGGCTGGGTGTTATGTGCTGTCCTTAGGTTAGTTAGGTTTAAGTAGTTCTACGTTCTAGGGGACTTATGACCACAGCAGTTGAGTCCCATAGTGCTCAGAGCCATTTGAACCATTCTCAATGGAGAGAAGTCTTCCGAAGTAAGAGTGATTTCAGGTGTGCCGCAGGGGAGTGTCATAGGACCGTTGCTATTCACAATATACATAAATGACCTTGTGGATGACATCGAAAGTTCACTGAGGCTTTTTGCGGATGATGTTGTGGTGTATCGAGAGGTTGTAACAATGGAAAATTGTACTGAAATGCAGGAGGATCTGCAGCGAATTGACGCATGGTGCAGGGAATGGCAATTGAATCTCAATGTAGACAAGTGTAATGTGCTGCGAATACGTAGAAAGATAGATCCCTTATCATTTAGCTACAAAATAGCAGGTCAGCAACTGGAAGCAGTTAATACCATAAATTATCTGGGAGTACGCATTAGGAGTGATTTAAAATGGAATGATCATATAATGTTGATCGTCGGTAAAGCAGATGCCAGACTGAGATTCATTGGAAGAATCCTAAGGAAATGCAATCCGAAAACAAAGGAAGTAGGTTACAGTACGCTTGTTCGCCCACTGCTTGAATACTGCTCAGCAGTGTGGGATCCGTACCAGATAGGGTTGATAGAAGATATAGAGAAGATCCAACGGAGAGCAGCGCGCTTCGTTACAGGATCATTTAGTAATCGCGAAAGCGTTACGGAGATGATAGATAAACTCCAGTGGAAGACTCTGCAGGAGACGCTCAGTAGCTCGGTACGGGCTTTTGTCAAAGTTTCGAGAACATACCTTCACCGAAGAGTCAAGCAGTATATTGCTCCCTCCTACGTATATCTCGCGAAGAGACCATGAGGATAAAATCAGAGAGATTAGAGCCCACGCAGAGGCATACCGACAATCCTTCTTTCCACGAACAATACGAGAATGGAATAGAAGGGAGAACCGATAGAGGTACTCAAGGTACCCTCCGCCACACACTGTCAGGTGGCTTGCGGAGTATGGATGTAGATGTAGATGTAGATGACTAGCATACCCGCCCTCTGCACTTGTCTGAACTGTTTAGTAAAATCGCCCACTGGGCCAACAGAAGAAGCGTCCCGTGCTGGCTCAGAAGTGTTATTGTTGTGACGTAACAAGCTTGCTACGCCACACTGGGAAGGGAGCCGAAAGAAAGGCACACGTACACACACGCCGACTGGCGTCAAGTCTGGAACAGGATAACTATTGAATGGTAGCAAGAAAAGTACGTAGCTGCTTTATACTTAACTTTTATTCTTTGATGAATACAGCGTTCTTCTTGAGACATTTATACGATAACTCTCAAACTAGGTAAGGCTAATGGCGCCTTGCTAGGTCGTAGCCATGGACTTAGCAGAAGGCTATTCTAACTGTCTCTCGGCAAATGAGAGGAAGGCTTCGTCCGTATTGTCGCTAGCAATGTCGTCGTACAACTGGGCGATTGCTCTATCGTATATCGAGACCTGCCTTGTGGTGGCGCTAGGTCTGCGATCACACAGTGGCGACACGCGGGTCCGACATGTACTAAATGGACCGCGGCCGATTTAAGCTACCACCTAGCAAGTGTGGTGTCTGGCGGTGACACCACAGTTATCATCACTGGGTAGCCCCTCGTACCTGTTGCTAAGACATAAGCAGTCAGGTGCGCCGCCAGTTTCCACTTTCGCCTTCCACACAGAGACACGTGACATCACAGCTGTCAGCCACTCATTTTCGAGTGAAGTCAGACAGGTCAGACGTTGCTTATCGGAAGTCGCAGAGACAACCCAGGTCGCCGGGATTCCAGCGGCACCAAAAGTGTCGAAGGTCTCACCTCTTGTGCCTCGATGTCACCGCAGCTTTGAACAGTATTCACAAGCCTCTCGAACGTTATAACGAAGCTTCCAGCTGTTTAAGGACAGCGGTCAGTGCCCATCGTGTTCCTCACACACTAATCGCAGCCCTATCCACATCATACTATGTAAAAAAAAATAATATAAACGTAGTAGTGTGGAATAAGTGGGTAAGAACAAGAAGACCCCCGCGAAAAGAAAATTACCTCACTGCGACGCCACTGAAGTTGGAGTGTACGCAAGATGTGAAGGAGAAGAATAAACAACCACTAAAATCTGCACTGTAGAGTTCTCATGTAGCCTCAGATCGCAAGATCCGCAAGCTCTTAAAACAAAATTAAATTTCTTCGCTCACAATAGATCTATCAACTGTAGTTTGTCACTACAGACTCAACTTTAACAAAAACTACTACAAAAAATAAATATGCAAGTTCTAAATGTAAGTAACACTAGCCAATCAAACAAAAACGCAGATAATATTCTCTCCTTACCAGAAGCTCGTTTTAAAACAGGCAATGAACGGAAGTAAAAGCTGTGTACTAACGCGAACTGCTAGTGCTGTCGTTGCTGGTCGCTCCTCCCGCCAGAAGTGTCTGCTCCACCTTACAAACTGGCTACTAAGTTGGACACTTCAGTTAAAAGTGAGACAAATCTCATACTGAAGCATGATATTTAAAACTCATTGGTCAATGTAAATTATACAAAATATCTGTCCATCTCGCACAGTGCAAAATTAGTAACCTTTGACGTGTGCAGTTTGTTTTCCAAGGGGAATGTGTTGATAGTCTGACACAGTTGATGTACGGGCCAAATGTCAACGCTGTGGAAGTGAATGGCCTGAAACTGGCCACTCAGACGTGCTTAGCACAAAACTATATCCACTTTCAATGGATTCGGTGTAAACATTTAGGTGGCTTAGCTATGAGGACCCCTCTTAGTCCATTTTTCGTTATCTAGAACAATTTCGAATTACAGTTTTTGAACCTGTGAGCTCGAATATCAAATACTGGGTCAGCTTCGTAGATGTGTGCTGTGTATGTTGACAGGCACCACTACACAAGTCAATACAATTTTTATAACTTTAACGGTCAACATGAAAACATTCAATTCACACTGGAGATTGTCAACAAGTTCATAAACTTCCTAGATGTAGCCATAGACACACACACAAACAAATTGTTTCAAAATGTATAGAAAAACTGCAGCTATAGATACAGTAATACGTTATTGCTCACAACACGCAGTAATCCACGAACATGCAGCTGTCCACTTGGTGGTAAACCGCCTCATATCTATTCACATATCCAAAGAAGATTTCAAAACGGAGTTAGACATAGTACAATTTATTGCCTGAAACCATGGCTATAACCCTGTCAAGATTGACATCATCTTGCATAGGAAACCTCTATGCTCCCCCTATCACTGTCTGCACGAGTGGTGTACAATCCCATATCTAGGACAGGCATCACAGAGTATAACAAAAACAATGAAACCCTGCAACGATAGAATTTCCTACTTCTTGAGGAACACCACAGCCCAATGTATTTTCACTTTTATACTATACGACACAATTACTAACCAGCAGTAGGTTATACAAAATTAATTGTCCTAATTATGATAAATTTTATATGTGTTTGTCAGGCAGATACATAACAACTGGACTGACTGATAATAAACGTAGCTGGAGGATGCAGAATCACGACTCCACATTTGCTGACCATGTACAGGATAGAGAACACTTCCAATGCATCCCACACAGTCTGTTCCATTCTGTTCTTATGCTTTTCCTATCTTCATTAAAATAATTTTGATTGTCTATTTGCTCCACATATTGTGTTGTTACAATTATCAGTTTTATCTTTTAGGTTTTGTGTCACTTTACATACATAACACCTCTTTAAGTTTTTCTTCAGAATACTTGTCGAGCACTAATTTCAGTTTTGTTATATAGGCACTGTTTTTTCTAGTTTAGTGTTTGCTCCCTATATATTTATTACTGTTTAACTCTTAAAGTTTTGCTTGCGTCACCACTGCACTATCACAGATGACATTTACTCTATGTTCGTGCCACAGTCTTAATAAGTAAAATCTTTTCAGTACTGTTCACTAACACTGTACCTTCTTTGATGATGCCACTGAAAGTCCGATGGTGATCTTGGATGCCCAACAACGGTTAAAAAACTAATTAATTTTGTAGAACGTATACAATATTGTGCTTTTCATCTGAAACCAGTCTTGAGATTGTGCAACGGCTCTTGAAAGTACTACAGTTGGTGATTTTCCGATGGGTATTGACGCATGTCCTGTAAATTCACATACCTTGGCTAGCTGAAACAGATCTCTTCTGAAGAAATGAAAAATTCAAGATGCAAAAGGCCTGAATCCACTTTATTTCGAAATCACCGCCAGAACTCAACATACGAAAGTTTGTGTGGACGCTGTAGCTTATGCACAACACTAAATTTTTAAGAATTCGGATTATGGTATGTTAGGGTCCCGTAGACACAATCGGTAAAACCGGAACCCTTATAGGAGGACTTTGTTGTCCGTCTGTCCGACTGTTAGAAACCCTTTTCCTCACGAATGGGTAGACGTATCAAGTTGAAATTCGTGTCACACACTGAGATCTATGGTCCATTGGCACTGTAAGACACTGAGCTTCTAAGTCAATGCAATCAAAAGATACGGCCATCTATGTCACATACCCTGAAGCTGCAAAGAAGCTGGTATAGGCAAGCGTATACAAGATACGATGCTGCGGTCGGCGACGTCTACATAACACAAGTGTCTGGCGCAGTTGTTAGATTGCTTATTGCTTCTACAATGGCAGATTATCAAGATTTAAGTGAGTTTGAATGTGCCGTTATAGTCACCTCTCGAGCGATGAGACACAGTATCTCCGAGGTGGTGATGAAGGGGGGATTTTCCCGTACGACCATTTCACGAGTGTATCGTGAATATCGGGAATCTGATAAAACAGCAGATCTCCGACATCGCCGCGCCGCAGAAATATCCTGCAAGAAGGGGACCAACGACGACTGAAGAGAATCGTTCAACGTGACAGAAGTGCAATTCTTCCGCAAATTGTTGCAGATTTCAATGCCAGGCCATCAACAAGTGTCAGCGGGAGAACCATTCAACGAAACATCGTCGATATGCACTTTCGGAGCCGAAGGCCCAGTCGTATACCCTTGACGACTGCACTACACAAAGCTTTACGCCTAGCCTGGGTCCTTCAACATCGACGTTGGACTGTTGATGACTGGATACATGTTGCCTGGTCCGACGAGTCCGTTTCAAATTGTATCGAGCTGATAGACGTGTACGGGTATGTAGGCAACCTCATCAATCCATGGACCCTACATTTCAGCAGGGGATTTTTAAAGCTGGTGGAGGCTCTGTAATCGTGTGGGGCGTGTGCAGTTGGAGTGACATGGGGCCCCGGAGACGCCTAGATACGACTCTGACAGGTGACACGTACGTAAGCATCCTGTATGATCACTGGCATCCATTGTGCATTCCAAAGGACTTGGGCAGTTCCGGCAGGACAATGCGACACCCCACACGAGGAGGAAATCCATACTGAGTGAATACAGTGTACCCAGGAGGTCACTGCGTGTGATTGGGAATAAAAAATGTTAAATGTGTTTCACTTCTTTATTGTTCTGATAGGTGCTACAATAAATGTACAAAATTAACTTCAGTACAATGCATAGCAGGGCGTCTCGTGTTTGATGGAAAATGTATTTCCTGTAATTGGGTGGCCGTTGCAAGAATTCTCGTAAATCGTTTCTGATCTGGGTCCACAGAGGTAGAATACACTACGGACCGTGTTACCCAGAGAAAGGTCCTGGGTTCTTGCAGGAAAATGTCCAGGTCCTTCCCGGCCGATCCAACGATTGCCGAAAGTATGGTTAATGCTGGACATACTGGTTCTGCAAAGTACGTAGGAGTATTTCCTCAAATAACGTCGGCAGGTGCTCTTCCAAGAACAGTGTGTACATTGGCCACCTGAGTGAAGAGAAGCTAGTAATTTTTTTTGGAAATTTGTGGTAAGTTCCTATGGGACCAAACTCCTGAGGTCATCGGTCCCTAGGCTTACACACTGCTTAATCTAACCTAAACTAACAAAATACCGTACGCTAAGGACAGCAAACACACCTATGCCAGAGGGGGGACTCGAACCTCCGACGGGGAGAGCCGCGCGAACCGTGGCAAGGCCTCCTAGACGGCGCGGCTACCCCGCGCGGCCGACAAGCTACTAGCAGTCCACAATAGCGACACACATTTTTAGCGCAAGCTCTGTGATGACTTCGCGCAACTGTTGTGTATGGGTTTTCATCCTCCCTTACATGTAAATTACAACAGTTGAACATGCCTTCCCAAGTAAATCGAGAGACTTCTGTAGGCAGAAAAGGGCGTTTTCATTCATGCTTAGAGGCCAATCAGTATGCGTTTCCGACAACTGGTTGCTTGACGAAATGTACTTTTTATTGGCTCCGTTGTAATATCTGTCATCTAATTTTTGAACCGTCTGATAAACAGAATTTCCAGGAAAGCAGCAAATGTTTCAGGAGGTGGTAGTATCGACTAATTCGAATGAAACATCCTATCTAACATGTCCAATTTTTATTCATTTCAGAGAAACAGCTGTTAGAATGTAACCCAAACAAATGCTCGCAGAAAATATGAAACTGAGGCAAAAGGTTCACTTCAAAATTAATGTTCATAAATTTCGTCTCTGACTACAATACACTTTCGAATTCTTTTGACAACACCATGTCTATCTCTTCTAAGGTCTTCCTGGCGTCCTTTTATTGGGAATACTACTCATAATCCGAATGATCAGTACGCACCTTTTATTTACTTTTTTACTGTAGAACTCGTCTTTGAACTATTCTTACAGGTAATACTCTAAAGGGTCCCTGGTGACCAAGAAACGAGACCATTTCTACGGATCCATCTTGTGGGCAATGCTATTTTTAGATGATGTACCACCTGACGACTAGAACGCGCAGGAGCACCGTCATTCTGGAAGAATACACCCATCCCTGTAGCCAAGGGAACCTCTTCCATTAACTCGGGAAGCTCATTTTCAATAAAGTCCAGGTAACGGGGCACCTGTAAGATATTGCGGTAACACAACAGACCCCACCAACTGATTTAACGTCTCGTCGCCATCGAGGTCATTAGAGACGGAGCACAATCTAAGATTGTGTCAAGGATGGGGAATGTAATCTGTCGTGCCCTTTCAAAGGAACCATTCAGGCATTTGCCTGGAACGATTTAGGGAAATCACGGAAAACGTAAATCTGGATGGCCGGACGCGGAATTGATCGTAGTCCTCCTGAATGCGAGTCCAGTGTGCTAACCACTACGTCACCTCGCTCGGTATTTACAGAGAACCGTTCTGACCATCGATGAGATTTAACGCCTGTTATTGGTCCCATCATGAGTGAAAGTGGTTTCGTCAGTGAACAGTATTAATGGGATTACTCGGTGATTTACAATTAGCCAACGACAAAGTTGCAGTAATTTATCTTCAGGTTATTCTCGATGGTATTGAATTCGGTGTAAATGATAAGAATAGAGGCTGTGCTTGTGTAATGTCCGCAGTATTCTTGAATGTGGGACACTGATACCTTTAGCAATTCCGCGTGTGCTTGTTGAAGGCAGTGAAGGCAGTGAAGATAGTGTCGGAAGTCCCATGCGGGTTTTCGCGGATGATGCTGTAGTATACAGAGAAGTTGCAGCATTAGAAAATTGTAGCGAAATGCAGGAAGATCTGCAGCGGATAGGCACTTGGTGCACGGAGTGGCAACTGACCCTTAACATAGACAAATGTAATGTATTGCGAATACATAGCAAGAAGGATCCTTTATTGTATGATTATATGATAGCGGAACAAACACTGGTAGCAGTTACTTCTGTAAAATATCTGGGAGTATGCGTGCGGAACGATTTGAAGTGGAACGATCATATAAAATTAATTGTTGGTAAGGCGGGTACCAGGTTGAGATTCATTAGGAGAGTCCTTAGAAAATGTAGTCCATCAACAAAGGAGGTGGCTTACAAAACACTCGTTCGACCTATACTTGAGTATTGCTCATCAGTGTGGGATCCGTACCAGATCAGGTTGACGGAGGAGATAGAGAAGATCCAAAGAAGAGCGGCGCGTTTCGTCACAGGGTTATTTGGTAACCGTGATAGCGTTACGGAGATGTTTAACAAACTCAAGTGGCAGACTCTGCAAGAGAGGCGCTCTGCATCGCGGTGTAGCTTGCTCGCCAGGTTTCGAGAGGGTGCGTTTCTGGATGAGGTATCGAATATATTGCTTCCCCCTACTTATACCTCCCGAGGAGATCACGAATGTAAAATTAGAGAGATTAGAGCGCGCACGGAGGCTTTCAGACAGTCGTTCTTCCCGCGAACCATACGCCACTGGAACAGGAAAGGGAGGTAATGACAGTGGCACGTAAAGTGCCCTCCGCCACACACCGTTGGGTGGCTTGCGGAGTATAAATGTAGATGTAGAAGGCATACTTTCTACCTGTTGAATGATGTCTTATAGTTCAGCCGTATTTTGTTCACTTGCACGTTTGTAAGTAATATGACTGCTGGGCCCTGTACCAGTCCCAGTCCCATGCAATTTAATGGAAACACTAATAAACTCTCTTGAATCTACAGAAAATGTATTCACAGTTGCGAATATGAAGCACCGGTTGCAGTACCCGCTGTAGTCTCTGTAGAATGCGATACCCAATCACAAGTCGGCACTAGCATTCTTCGCCCAGCTCTTGACGTCGGCTGTCTCTGGCGAAACGGCCAAAGCCACTCGCTGCAACTCGTTTGAAAGCGACTACGTGGGAAATGGTCTGTTTTCAAACTCTATTCTTCCTGTGAGATACAACGATTTTGTTTCGCAGCGGAAAAGCAAAAAAATATTCATTACATAACTGACCCATTCAGTACACGTTTCCAATCTAAAGAATGAAAATCGCAACTGAATTGATATAACGCGTGATCTCTTTCTGTTATAGCATTGCATATTAGGTGACTTACACTGAGAAGCCAAAACATTATGGCGACTGCCTGATGGCGTTGCGGGCACGTGGGGGAGCAGGCACGTGAGGGGAGCAGGCACGTACGGCGGTCACGCTCGACAGAGGGCAGATTATTACTACGCATCTGAACAAGTATCTCGAAAACGGCGAAGCTGGTCGATTATGCACGTGCTACTGTTGTGAGCATCTACGGGAAGAGGTAGACGGACAGTGGAACTACCACTGGGCGCTAAATGGTTGGGCGTCCACGACTCTGTACAGAGCGTGGGGTTCGGAGGATTGTCTGCTCTGTGGCATCACTGCTGAAAGAGCACAACGCTGGTGCACGCACAACTGTTTCTGAGCACATCGTTCATCGTACACTATTGAACATGGAGCTCTGGAGTCGACCAGTCCAACGTGTACACATGTTGACCGAAAAACATCGTCAATAGAGATTGCATTGGCACGGAACCCCAGACATTCGACTGTCGATCGATGGAAACGTGTCATCTCTTCGGGTGAATCACATTTTTAATACACTAGGTCGATGGTCGTCTCCACAAACGCCATCATCGAGGTGAACGGCGGCTGGATACGTGCAGCGCGCCACGGACACTGGCTGGTGGGAGCAGTATTATGCTGTGGGAGACATGGGACCTGTTCTGTTGGTAGCAGTTGACAGCTGCGAACCACCTGTATCCCTTCATGCTTGATGTCTTCCCCGACGGCCTCTATCCTTACCATGGACAGGGAATTCAATACCACCGAGAATGAACTGAAGGTAAACTATTGCAATTTTGTCGTTGGCTAATTGCAAACCACCGAGTAATCCCTTTATACTGTTTACTGATGAAACCACATTCATTACTGATAGTATCAGCAACACGCGCTAACTCTCATCGGTGCTTAGGCGAAATCCCACATGTCCTTATGTACACACTATTTCAGGAAAGGTTGTCTGTAAATACCGAGCGAAGTGGTGCAGTGGTCAGCATACTGGATTCTCATTCGGTAGGACGACGGTTCATTTCCGTGTCCGGCCATCTAGATTTAGATTTTCCGCGATTTCCCCAAATCGCTCTAGGGAAATATAACTGGATGGCGACAGGAAGGACATCCGGTCCCCCCTTAAATTAACTATACAAAATCCTCGGTGGTATTGAACTGCAGGATTTCTCTAAACAAATTATTATAAATTGTGACTAATCCGTGTTGCCAGTTTTTTGACATAGATGTTGCCTAACACAATTTTACCCTGTGATGAGGCAGCGTAATTTCTATGTACCAGCAAGCCACCTCAGTAACAGCAACTGCTTTCAGTGGTAGGTGGTTCTGTTCTTGTTACATTTACATGTTTTACACGTAGTGGGTTTAGTGAGTGCGACACAATATCATATTGCTCTCTACCCTATCCGACAGCCCTGATAACCGCGCAGTTGTGCGCCCAACAAACCAAACATCATCCTATCCGACAGTTCCCTACTCGAAATACAGAACACGATGGGTTCTATCACACTTCCTTGAGGCACTCGTGATTTTATCTTTGCCTCTGATGAACGCTCACCCTACTGTACAATTCACTATGTTCTATTACTCAAAACGTCTTCGAGCCAGTCACATATTTGAGATCCTATTCCGTTTGCCCTTACTTTGTTAAGAATCTATTTTGTCCTCCAGTTTCTAATGCTTTCCGTAAATCAAGTACTATATAAAGAGTCTGTTATCCTGCATCCACCGTCCGCACCATATCGTATGTGAAAAGGGAGATATTGTTGCGGACGCACGATGCTTTCCAAATCCATACTGATTTATGGACATGGGATTCTCACTCTCTCTAAGAGGCTTTTTATATTCGAACTTCGAATACGCTCCAAACTCCTGCAGCAGACAGATGTTAAACTTATTCGTCTGCAATTTTTTCGCACGCATTATTTTAATCTTCGTGCCTACAGGAATAACCCAAGCTTTTTTGTGTCTAGGGTCGGTTCGCTGTGCGAGAGTTTCACGATACCGGCAAGCTAAGGAAGAGGCCAGTGCTAGAGAGTAAAGTCTATAAAACAGAATAGGAAATTCATCAGGGCCTGGTGCCATATTCGCTTTTAAATGGATCAGTTGATTTATACTATCAGGAATACTTATTTCCTTGTCACTAACTTGAGAATTTGTATGGCGGTCGAACTATGGCGATTCTGTACAACCTGATTTCGGGTTCCCTTTCGCCATCTTCTCTTTCGTCACCAGAATGGGCAACGAGTGACTCAATAGAAATTTTGTGCTTTTATGTAGGAGCAGAATTGTCGAGGATATTCGGAAACGTCTTTGGTTCGCGTACGAGAGTGGAAGTTTTTATATGCCTCACGCTTTAAGTCTTGCTATACTGTATATGGATCGTCCAGGTAGTTAATGTATGTTTTCTATCAACAGGAGGCATATTCCTTTAAATTCCAAGACTTACCGATGTAAAAAGAGGTAAAGACCTGCCTGAATATTTAGCGTAGATGTCTCTAACAGGGGTCTGGGATAACGCTTGGTTAGTCCTCAAATTTTTCCTGCTTGCCCGTTCTCACGCAATGACATTAAATGTGCAGTAATCTAAAAATGTTACTCGTTTTGATTTTAGATCGGATGTAGATTGGAACTTGTCTCCTTTTCTGTTTTCGGGATTATAATATTCGTTTGTCGACAGTGGGAGAACTGGAAGCTTTCGATTATACAGTTAATGTATATATAAGCAAAATAAAAATATATTTCAGTATGTTGGAAACGAGATTTTGTTAAAACGTTGCATAATCTTTTCACTATGTATTTTAAAACAAATTATTGCTCAGTATTACAGGCAGCATTAGTACTTCTCTTAGATCGAATTAAGTAGTAGCGAAGTGAAACGGAATTTGAAATTTTAAGGACAGATTGAGTGCTATATTAGGTAAATGATCAATTGTAACATCTGCAATTAACAATTATTTCGCTGATAGAAAAACATTAACCAATGATTCGGATTTCTTCTTAAGCCATAATTAGTACATGCTTTGAAAAAAAAAAAAGATTTTGAAAGGAAAAAACTGAACAATAGTAAAAAACTAATCCTTATTGATATAAGAAACAATGAGTTTTTCTATGACATCTGAAAGTACTCGCTCATTACAATACGACTGTACTTGCCTTGGTATCAGTTTTAACCGTGTAAGTAAGCTCAAAAATGTTGAAAGAATTTCATAGACACTTCATTAAACATCAACGTAACCGAAAACGTAAAAGCTGTTCTATAAATTTGTTCAACATTATTTCGTAGCTCTATTAATGGTTGCATGGTGATGCAGTTTATTTAGCAACTAGAACGGGTATGGATACTAGACAAAGTATGAAGATGACCAGAAAAACCTTGGTTGGAAACTTGTAACAGAGGCAGTGACGTAGCGTACTGGATTTCTGCAACTTCTCTGCCAGAGTGTGATTATATCAAGGTGACGTGAAGCTGTCGCCGTGGGCACGGTAGACAAGCATTCCTTCTCCCCAGCCACTAGAAAACAACGCCGGAGTATTATTCTTGAGTATCGGGAGACTAGCCTCTGTACCTTCATGAAAAACTCAATTAGAGATTCTTGAGGGTATTTTTGTTCTGTCGTTGCAACTACAAAAATGCCTGATTTTCTTTACCAGACGCGATTCGCTTTATTGGCGTAAATCATCATCAGTGGTCTGCAATGAAGTTACTTACATTTTTATTTGCTTTTAGATCAAAAAACAGTTCGTTAATAATAAATTTATTTGTACTTACGGTGATTTTCGGTTGATTTCTCGTTTACATCGGGAAATGCCGTCTGCTAGCACATCGTTGTTTTTCTGCATTAGACACTGATAATTTTGGTGTAATTTTTAGATGTTCTGTAGCACTATGTATTTCTTATGTTTCTCGCAACACACATTTATGCATACTACTGTATTCTGTTTGGTTTTGTATTTCAAGTATGTGTTGTGGTTTGTGTTTTATAGCGCTGACGACATAACCTTTCCATTACTTTGTCTTTGACCTACCACATTTTTTAATTAGATTATTGTATGTGTGTAATTCTATTTAATTTTGTTTCTGTGTATTTATGTACTGTGTAAGAGCAGAGAAGGAATGGCGATGGAGGGGAGGGAAGGGGAGGGGAAGGGAGGAGGAAACCATGATGAGTGGACATAAATATATAGCAGTGTGATGGAGTGTGAGTTAGAGGAGAAGGTGAGGAGCGAGAACTGAAATGAAATTGTGAGGGGGGGGGGGGGGTTGTGAGGGGTGAAGGATGGAAAAGGCCCTTTTCTTTTTCATGTAGTTTCATCAATTATTCTATACAGAATCTGGTTTCCAATGTTTATTTGGTCATTGAGCAACTGTTTATTTTGAGTTAATGCTTTTTGTATGTGGGGATTGGAAATCTTCTTGGAAAGGAAGGAGGTGTCTGTTTCTACCGATTTTTATCATATTCATGTCGTTTTCAATATTGCTTGGTCCATGGTGTTCTTGTTTTAGATGATCCGCAAATGTTGAATGATTCGTACCGAATTTAAATGCTCTGATGTGTTCTCTATATCTGGTATCGAATGTCCTGCCAGTCATCCCAATGCATATCTTCTCACAATCTTTGCAACTGAGCGGATAGATACCACATTTTGGTATCTGTCTGTTTTGATTTCAATTTCATACGAAAGCACATCCCAAAACTGAAATCAGAACCAGACAGATACCAACAATGTGGTATCTATCAGCTTAGTTGCAGATATTGTGATAAGATATCCATTGGAATATCTGGCAGGACATTCGACACGAGATACGAAGAACACATCCGAGCATTTAAATACGGTAGAAAACATTCAACATTTGCGGATCATCTAAATCAAGAACACCATAGACCAAGAAATATTGGTATCGACATATCATAAAAATCAGTAAAAACAGACACCTCCTCTCTTTCCAAGAAAATTTCCACATACAAAAAGCAATAACACAAAATAAACATCCTTCAGCTCCTCCCACAACCCCCCTCCCCCCCTCTCAATTTCATTTCACTTCTCTCTACTCACACTCCATCACACTGCTATATACTTATGTCCACTCATCATGGTTTCTCCCTCCCCTACACAAAGAAGTCCCTTCATCGCTATTCCTTCTCTACTCTTACACAGTACATAAATACACAGAAATATAATTAAATAGAATTACACACATACAATAATCTAATTTAAAAAATGTTGTAGGTCAAAGACAAAGTAGTGGAAAGGTTATGTTGGCAGCACTACAAAACACAAACAACAACACATACTTTAAATACAGAAACAAACAGAATACAGTGATGTGCATAAAAGTGTGGTGTGAGAAACATAAGAAATGCATAGTGCTGCATGACATCTAAATATTACACCAAAATTATCATTGTCTAACGTAGAAAAACAACGATGTGGTAGCAGACGGCATTTGCCGATGTAAACGAGAAATCAAACGAAAATCACCGCACGTACAAATAAATTTTTTATTAACAAATTGTTTTTGATCTAAAAGCAAATCAAAATGTAAATAATTTAATTACAGACCACTGATGATGCTTTATCTCAATAAAGCGAAACGCATCTGGTGAAGAAAATCAGGCATTTTTGTAGTTGCAACGACAGAACAAAAATACCCTCAAGAATTATGAAGCAGCTACGGACACTATGGCCACACAATTGAAGAATTGAATTATAGATAGCACTGTGTTAGATAGAGAGACTGAGAGAGAGAGAGAGAGAGAGAGAGAGAGAGAGAGAGAGAGTAGTCTTGTTGTCAAGACAATTGGAAAAGTTCTCCGTGGCACATTCTTGTAGTCAAGACAATTGGAAAAGTTCGCCGTGGCACAAGACTAGGACGTCGCGTTGCAGACGAGAGAAGGGTACGGGATGCAAAATACCAGTGTATTTGATCGCACCGCCGCATCAGAGGTGCAATCCGAGTAGCTCGGTAGCGATCCCTCGGATTCAACAACGTTATACTGAGAGAGGCCACTGTCGATTATCATGGATTATGACAATCGGTAGACACGCTACAGTGCAGCAAAATCGTACAGTGCCGGACAACAACAAAAGGTGAGTACCCATAATCTCTCCTGAACATTGTTGAATGGTTATCAGCTGAAATACCGTGGTAAGATGTCGACATCATCCGGCTGCACGACAGAAACATCATGGAATAAATAGCCTTACGATCCAGAGCCACTTCCGTGCAACGGAATACAGAAACAGCCGTGTTATACCAGGTACGTTTGCTCACAGGACACGGAGACTGGCATGGATAGAGTCACACGTCCATAACAGAAAACTGAGAGTGTCACTGGCATTCTGTGTGACAGGCATAAATCTAACCTCAGAAACGGGAAATACAACATGTGAGGTCCCACAAGGATCGGTACTGAGACCATTCTTGTTCTTAACTTACATAAATTATCTTCCAATAACACAAAAAAACGGCTCAAAAACTGTAGTATTTACTGGTGACACAATCATACTGAAGAAAGATCTAAACTCACCCGAATCAGAGACAGCTAAACATGTCTACAAGTGGTTCATAGCTAGCAGTTTATATCTTAATCTTACAAAAACCCATATTATGCGATTTCAAACAAAGAGTAATGAATATTAGCGGCAGAAGTCGACATTAATGCTCGTACAGTGAATGAAACATACTGTCTAAAACTTGATCGGTCCAGTTTGATAACCGGTTAAAACTGATTCAACAGACAAATAATTTAATCAAGAACCTTAGTTCAGCTTGTTTTGTGCTTAGAAGTATCTCTCATTTTGCTGACCTAATATTCTGATTATTTTCACTGGCTGTTGGCCTATGAAATTATCTTCTGGGCAGGACACGTAAATTACTTATTCAGCAGAACCGAGCAGTAAGAATATTGTGTACAGTTGACAACTGCACGAAGCCTTCGAAGGATCTTGCAATCCTTTCATTCGCTTCCCAGTATCTTCGTTCTTAATGGCTTTTAGGTTTCCGGAAATTACTGCAACCAGTCGTCTTTTCTGATTCTTCAATTTTTATTTACCCTGACCAGTTTCTAATCGCTTGGCGATTCGTCGTCAGATGGTACACAATTATTGCATGTCTGGAGTTTTGTAGGGAACATATAGCGGTGAAAAGATATGAAAACGAAACATATCAACACTGAATGTGGCCAGAAAAATTTACATCATGAGATCGACTTAAAGTTATTACTTACAGTAGTTAATATCCTTCGGTTTATTCCTGGTGTAGGCGTTATTCTGGAAATGATGATTTTAATTCTATAGCACTTCACGAACTTTGCCACAGAGAGCAACTCCCACATGCTTTGCAGAATGTAAACAAACCAAAGAGCATGACTAAAGTTATGTTCAAAGAATTTTTGTTGGGACAGAGATTTTCTTCGCTCAGCAAATGCATTGCACATTGGTGACAATAAGTACACATCGATTTATATTACATGCACGATTATGAAATAGTTCATGTTCATTTTGAAAAATTGACATGTGCTGTTTACAAAATCTATCAAACTGAGAGTTTAGAATGATATTTCATCTACAATTTCAGTACTGAAAGTACGTTTGACATGTTTCTTTTCGCTTAATAAACACTGATTATTGCTAACAAATTAAACATTATAGTTTAGTATGCGCGTTCCTTTAAAGACATGTCAAGTTATGTGGGCATTTGGGAAGGTGATATACGGGAGGGGAGGGTTTTGTGTGTGTGTGTGTGTGTGTGTGTGTGTGTGTGTGTGTGTGTGTGTTTTTATCCCGGGTTTGCTTAGTTTTTCAAAGATAACGAGTTTTGTTCTGTTGACAGATGGTACTAGGATACTGGTTCATGCTGGGCAACACATGAGACGTATGATGTCTGAGATGTACTGCTTTGCCAGTCCGGTTCCGTGAACCACTACCGCAGGTGACCATGGCGTTGGCAATAACACCTGCGAGCAACGATTAAATAGTTGACAGAATGATTTCTCTGGTCTCGACAGTGGCATAGCTGCAGACGATTGTCATCCGAGTTAGTGTGAAATTGCTGTTCGTTGTTAAAAATCATGCGACGCGACTGGTGCGACACTATCTCAAAGGCAGCCATCTCTGTCGTGGCATTAAAAGGCAGACTACTCATGGAACGGCTATTCAGTAGCCGGCTTCCGTTAACTTCAAACCAATGGTGCGAAATGCCACAAGATGTTTAAACGAGTCAATTACGTGTGCGCATAAGCCAGGTGGAGATGAAAAGGAGTTGCGATGTGCTTGTTCACAATAAGGCAGTCCACCCAGTGAGTGGTCAGGCATGGTCGACCAGAATTTTGACGATGCGTTTGTTTTATCTCATTCCAATTAAATCCAATTTCGGGTTGCTGTCTTATCCAACCTCTTAACATGTCTGAATATTGTACAGTTCAAATGCCGGCCAAAAGCGGAAGCACAAAGATGCCAGTTTCAAACGAAGTGCTATCATTGCCTCACGGAAGCAGACAGCGCTCTCGAGGCCCCTTGGCAGTGCTCACATCCATTTGACGCACTGCATGTCCACTATATACGCTGTCTGACTTTTAGCGAGCTCTCTTAGTGACGACATTAACTCCCTTAAGTGGTCATCCCAGTCGTCACAAATGACTGCAACCATACTCATTTACATAACCGCTGACCTGTATCTCCGTCCACATACATGCCCTACAAGCCACCTTAGGTGTAGCAGAGGCTATTTTTGTGGAACAATGGGACTTCTCCCCCTTCCCTTCTAGTTGCGAGGGGTGCACCGGAAGAAAGATTGCTGCCAAGCCGCCGTGTGGGATCGGATCCCTCCGATTTTACCCTAATGGATATTCTGGAGACATACACGTACAAGGAAACTATATATTTTTTTTCTCTCTTCCAGGAAAGTAGGAACTTAAACCGTCGTAACTTTAATAATAGTAAACTACATTGTGATGCACACGCCGCTCTTGTAGCGTCTGCCAGCGGAGATAGATGGGTATTTCCGTGACGATTTCGTGCTTTTTAAGCTAAGCTTCTAATGAACTTCACTTTGGCATCTGCCTTTCGTACGATTAGTTTTGTTTGGTTGTTCCACTTTAAACCGTTCCATACGTATTCGCCCAGCTAGTTAATGGATGTAATTATTTCCAGTGACTGTTCGGCAATCATGTAATCAAACAATATCCAGTCTTTCCGCTTATTCATGCGTAATACGTTACATTAGTTTATACTGACAGTCAACTCAACCAAGTGTTCATCCTCTGCAGGCCTTCCTGCATTTTGTTGTACTTTTATAGCGCAGTGATTTCTCTATATACAACAGCACCATCCGCGAACAGTGTCATGGAGCTCCGACGTTATACACCGTGTTATTTATACAGGGTGACCCAAAAAGTCGTGCACAAATTGAAGAAGCTGACAGAGTCGAAACACAAGAACAAGAGCCGTTTAAAGCTTTGTATGTCATGAACAAGGACATTCAATGCACACGCGCCTTAGTGTCAGCAAATATGATGCACTGATTATTCGACAGAGTTGTACTTTCCAGAAAATGTTCAAAATGGCTACCAACACAATCAATGCAGGCGTAACATCTACGTAGAAAATTCCGGCGCACTCTGCCAAGTACGCCAGGCATCACACGAACTTCGGCAGACAGTACAAGTATATTGGCGAAAAGTGTTTCTTCATCAGGAACTGGTGTCGCGTACACGAGACTTTTGATTCTCCCCCACAAAAAAGAAAAAAAAGAGTCAAGAGACGTCAGATCAAGGGAGCAACGTGGGCTCGCAATTGGACTTCCTCTTCCTTTCTGACGCCTCGGATATTTGGTACTGAGTGCGTCACGTGGAAAAAGTGCGTTAGCACAAAAAGGTTTGCGGGTGATCCGTCAAGTAGCATTCACATCTGACGACACATTTTAAGTGGTATATCCTCTAACAGATCTGCGAAACTTTGTATCTCACTCCATTCACACGTGGTGGTAGGAGGTATGGGCCCATCACTGGCCCAGGATTACTTCCAAGACCATAAGTCCTTGTTCCAAAGATTTTGTATTTCGAATCCTTTATCAGCTCCTTCATTTTGTGCGTAACTTTTTGAATCACCCTGAATATACTGTGAATAATAATGGTCGTATAACTCTCCAATGAAGTACGAAAAATGGTTCAAATGGCTCTAAGCACTATGGGACTTAACATCTGATGTCTTCAGTCCCTTAGACTTAGAACTCCTTAAACCTAACTAACCTAAGCACATCACACACATCCATGCCCGAGGCAGCATTCGAACCTGCGACCGTAGCAGCAGCGCGGTTCCGGACTGAAGCGCCTAGAACCGCTCGGCCACAAGGACCGGCTCTACTGGCGTACGCCCGAAATTAGTTTTACGTCTGACGTTGTAGAAATGTGTCTACATCAGGCTATTTCTTCCAGGTGATTATATTTTTGTCAGCCAGTGTATATCGTGAAGAATAACAGTCCTATAACGTTTGCACTAGGTAATTAGCGCACTGTTTCTCTGGGCATTTAGTATAGAGATATATTTTACGACTTTACTGCGACTGACCCCTGCTGTTGGTGGGAGGCGCTGCGGCAGCGTGGCCGCTGGACACACCACGTGGCAGCCGTGGGCCGGGATGAAGTGGGGACTTGAAAACATTTGCATGTCTGTCGCCAGAGTCCACGGCCGCAGTTGCCTAAGCAGCTCACCTGGCCGCCACGCTGACAGCGCTAGCCTTCACTGTTTAACCATTTAAGTGACAAAATCTTCTATCCATCATAACAGTGAAATACATGTCACCATGTACTCTTGCGGAATAGTAATAAAAACATTGCTTAACTTATCACACTGACCGAAAAACAAATCGCAAAACCAGAAAATAATTAATGTAGAGAAATGACAGTTCGGAAATACATTTGTCCATGTAACAGATTTAAGTGATTAACACTGCGAGATCACAGGTTGATGTTAAGCGCGTGATACGCCAGTACAAATGTGAACCGTTGGTACATTAATAAACTGTGTAACCTCCAGAATGTTGAATGCAAGCAGGAAAATGTGCATGCATTTTGTTGTATAGGTGCCGGATGTCAGTTTGTGGAATGGAGTTCAATGACTGTTGTACTTGGTCGTTCAGTACAGGAACTGATAACGCTGTTTATGGATGACACGGGAGTTGTCTTCCTACGATGTCCCATACGTGCTCGATTGGAGACAGACGTGGTGATCCGGCAGGCCAACGCAACATTTCGACACTCTTTAGAGCATGTTGGGTTACTACAGCTGTATGTGCGCGAGTGTTATCCTGTTGGAAAACTCCCCCTGGAATGCTGTTAATGAATGGCAGCACAACAGTTCGAACCACCAGACTGACGAACAAATTTGCGGTCAGGGTGCATGGGATAACCACGAGAGTGCTCCTGCTGTCATACGAAATCACATCCCAGACCATAACTCCAGGTGTAGGTCCAGTATGTCTAGCATACAGACAGGTTGGTTGCAGGCCCTCCTAACCGACACACAGCCATCACTGTCACCGAGGCAGAACCAGCTTTTATCGGAAAACACAACAGACCTCCACCGTGCCTTCCAACGAGCTCTCGCTTGACGCCACTGAAGTCACAAATACCAGTGGTCTGTTGTCAGTGAAATGCACGCTACAGGGCGTCTGGCTCGGAGCTGTCCTTGAAAAGATTGATTTATAGTAGTTCGTTATGTTACTCTCGTGTCAACTGCCGCTCAGATTGCTGCTACAGATACAGTATATTGCACCAAAGCCATACGCCGAACACGATGGTCTTTCCTCACGATGGCCCGTCCGGAGCCAGATCTTCTTGCGACCGTCCATTCTCATGATCACCGCTGCCGGCAGTCATGTACAGTGGCTGCATTCCTGTCATGTCTTTCCGTAGTATCGCAAAAGCAACATGGAGCTTCTCGTAGCCCAATTACACGACCTGATTCAAACTCAGTGAGGTGCTGATAATGGCCTCTTTGTCGCTTTAAAGGCATTCTTGACTGACATCAACTCGCCACGTGAAGTCTCAAAGGTAACTAATGCTCAAGACCTTTACAGCGTGTGTTGAAAGCAAGCCTGATTTGCATCCTACTAGCGCCACTCTTATGCGATTGACGCACAACTCCTTGGTGTTGCGATTTTTTTCCGCCAGTGTAAAGTTTAAAAAACCTGTAGGAAATTAACAATCTCAACTTGTGTTAATAAACATATGCCCTCAAGGGGAAAGACATTTCCCGAAGAACTGGGGTTCACAATCAACTTTAGACCATGCATGTAAATCGACATTAGCAGCCACTTCAGTATCAGAGTCACTTCCACGGCTTTGATGAAACGATTCTTCCCTGTGTACCCTACTATAGGTTTGCTTCACTATATTACCCAGACTACTCCTAGTTACTCTAGTACATTTTGAAACTGTAGAAATAGTATCTGCATTACCTGTGTCAAAGTCTCTTCCAAGTTCTAAATCTTCTGCCTGCTCTTCTGCAACCTCTTCTCAGCAGTTCATTACACAGCCAGCCAGAACTTCATCTGCCATGGATCTATGCCACCTCCATGAAGACGATTTTCTAGAACTAAAAGAAATACCAATGAATTTCAGTATGATCCCTCTAACTATGAAAACCAACAAAAATTGAGTAAGTAATATGTCTATGATATTCGAGTGTTCGCATAAATTCTTTTAGTCCTGTTCCATATTTCCAGTAACCATCCTGTATGTCCGCTCTCAGCGGAAATAACTGATGTTATCTCAGTGGCAAACATTTTCGAGGCAATTTAGGAAAAAAATATCATCTGCAATGTTCATTCTTCAATAGGAGCATTTCCAGCATATAACTAGTAAAATTGGAAGAAACTAAGAACTGAATCAATGACAATCTGTTTGCTTACATGTACGGCACGCAATAAAACTATCTGTAAATATGCTTACAAAAAGGTTCCGTATTGAGTTTATGCTATATAAAGTAGATAATTTTAATGTAAGCTGAACTTACAGTCACTTTCAGAAGAGTAAACCTGCAGGTGACGAATGGTAGCTGAACACAAAAAACCAGTTTTGAAAAAGAGTACTTCAAAGGACAACTTTAAATTTTCATCCCATTATTCACTTTTTCGCGGATATCTCAAGTCTACCGAATAAGAAAGATAAGAATGGTATTAGTACTTATCAACGAAATGACTGTGAATATATTAATACCAATACAATCGACTGTTTGTAGTAAATAAAGCAATAAACAGCATTTAAGACCAATATAGTCTGCAGGATGGGACAAATAAAAGTGATCCTTACGATTGGATTCGATTGGACAGGAATTTGTGGCAGCAATAACGGAGGAGAAAAAGACCTACAGTTACTTTCAACAGGATGGAGGAACTGCCCATACAGGCGGTCGTTCGTTGGAGCACATTTACACAACTTAACGCCTGACGGATTTAGCAGAGGTGAGTCTGGTCGCGGCCCTAGCTGGCCAGCCAGGTCACCTGGATTGCTTCGTGTGGAGAGAACTCAACTCTAACAACCCTCATAGTCTTCAAGAACTGCAGCAGATCATTTTGGATGAGTTTGTAAAAATTCCAGCAGACCAGCTTCGATCCGCCTTCAGCAACGTACTCATCAGCGCCCAGAAGTGCCAAGAGACGAATGGTGGTCACTTCCAACATTTGCTATAGTCAGGTTAGTACTGTATTTCCTTTCCTCTGATGTGTTTCTTTGTACCCTGGGATTTTGTTCTCCGGGCCACTTTTATTTGCCCCTCCCCGTGTATTTATTTACCAGTGTCACTTCAACGATTATTGCCGCTGCCACTTGGAGTTCAGAATATCTTTGACGACGTCTGCGTCCATACGGTCTTCAGTACAAAACTTGCAATCGTCTCTTTCTATATTTTATGTTCGCAAATTCATACGGCCTACAGAGGCAAGCATCATGACAGCGGAATTTAGAGCTATCTTGCTTGTGTCATAATTCAGCTCGTGGTTCGCGATACCATGATATGTTACAATTAGTTAGCACTGTCTGTTCTTAGTATTCTTAAAACCTTAAGCACAAGGTTGCTGCAAGACTCTATTGCATACAGGATTACTGAACGGCAGGTATCGATGCGAGAGACTCGCTTGGGCGGCGGTATGTAATGATATAGCCAGAAATGAAGTTGTTGGCCACCACACCAAAAATCTTGCCACAGCTTGGGAAATAAATTGGACTGAAAGCCCCAGGTTCGAATTGCACAAACGGTTACGATTCAGAGTCATGCTAGAAGACTGGCAATCGGAATGAGAAGAGACAACAAGAACGGTGTGTGTGTGTGTGTGTGTGTGTGTGTGTGTGTGTGTGTGTGTGTGTGTGTGTGTGTGAAAGAGAGAGAGAGAGAGAGAGAGAGAGAGAGAGCGAGAGAGAGGCAGACAGACACAGTTCATTGATCCACACGTTATGTTCCTATGTACTTATTTCACTTAACGTCATTTTGCTACAGGCCTCTGAGCAACCACTTCTTTGTGCCGACGACGTGCGGCCGTTACCTCCCAAGAGAGCGAGAGAGAACTCAGTCTCCTTATCAATAATGACTACAGCACTGCAACATGAAAAACTTTTTTTCTGGCTGTGATACCTTATTGTTTTTTATTGATGTTAAAATGTATGTACTACCAACATAAATGGAACTGCCCTCGATATCTCGTTTAAGAAGACACGGTAGTGACCTGGGCGATGCAAATAACATTTTGTAGTGTAGTTCGATATAGTAGCTAAAGACAGCTCCAAAACCTACAAGTTTGGCTTATCCTCATATTCCTCTTTTTAAGACGTTTGTTACCAGCGTATGAAATTGTGTCATAGATCAGCGGGCGATGCAGTTTTATAGTGAGTACTGAAGTTTTGTGGACGTTCTTGTATTCCCCGCTTTGCAATTCCACAAGTAGCACAAGAAATTGTAACATGGTGGCAGATTAAAACTATGCTCCGGGCCAGAGCTCGAACCTAGGACGTTTGCCTTTCGCGGACAAGTGCTCTAGAGACAGAGCTATCCGCGCACGTTTCACCACGGTAGATTACTTGCTCGTCAAAGGTAAATTTCCCAGGTTTGAGTTCAGGTCCGATGTGCAGTTTTAATCTGCCACGAAGTTTGAAATGCGCGCCATCCCACTGCATAGTGAAAATTCATTCTGGTGTACTTATCGAGTAAACACAATTCAACGTTTTTACAAACAGTAGTAACTGTCAGTTTTTTCAGTTTACCGACAGAACCTCGACGCTCTCCTACCGACGATTAGTTGCGGAATTTTTGTGCACTCCGAGTACATACTATCATTCTCATAGTCATCACTTAGGTGTTATCTGGAAACGCGGAGAATACGTACGACTGAGTAGCCGGCTCTGTGGCGGGAGGACTACGTGAAGCAGGGCGGCCTCCGTCCTCGAACTGATCTTCCTGACAGCTTTTGATGCGACAGACTGCTGCGACCTTGTCAGCAGAGTGGAAGAAATGGAAATGCAATACAGGGGGGAGCGCGGCGGCGCTGCCCACACTCGGCTGTGCGCTGTGCGCTGGGGTCAACAACTGCGCCTCCAAGGTTAGCAGCCGGCACTCCTTGGCGCGCCGCTCCTCTCCAAACTGTGCCAGCGCCTTCTCCATTGGCCGCCGACTCCTGTCCACCAAAGCCTCATCCCCAATACACAACGTTTCTGCTGCCCCTACCTATATGGGTTTTATGCAACCCGCTACGCCTTCAAATACCACGCGCTAGTGTTTCATATTTTATCGCTCCCTACGCACCAACTAATAGTGCTACAGAAAAAATGAAGGGGAACTTTTTCTAGGACATTTTCGTAGGAAATTTAACGTAATGCTGGACTCATTATTAATACGCAGAGTTTGAATTGTCTCTCTCTCTCTCTTTCTCTCTATCTGGAGCTAACAGCCGCACGTTGTCGACACAATGCATAGTGGCAGTTAGTAAAACGACATTAAGTGGAAAAAGTATGCAGGAACATAATGTGTGTTACAATGATGGGTCTCTCTCTCTCTCTCTCTCTCTCTCTCTCTCTCTCTCTCTCTCTCTCTCGCGCGCGCGCGCGCGCGCGCACACACACACACACACACACACACACACACACACCGTTCCTATTCTTTCCTCTTATTCCCATTGCCTGTTTTCTAGCATGTCTCTAAACAGTATCCGTCTGTGGTATTCGTGCTTGGAAGTTTGAATCCAATTTATTTCCGAAGCTGCAGTAAGATTTTTGATGAGGTGGTCAACAACTTCATTACTGGCTCTATCATTACGTACCACCAACTAGGCGTGTCTCTCACATGGAATTCCATCATTCAATAATCCTGTATGCAATAAACTGTTGCGACAACCTAGTGCTTAAGTTTTTTTTTTTTTTTATTCTGGAGCAGATAGTGCTCAACAAGTGTAACATATCGAGCTATTGTGAACCGCGAACTGAATTATGACACTAGCAAGATGGCTCTAAGTTCCACTGTCGTGATGCTTCTCTCTATATGCTGTTCATTTTTGGAACACAACCTATGACCAGCCTACAGACAGAAGTGATCACACTTTCTGCAGGACCTGACCATCATTTTGCAGGACAATGCTCAAGCACATACAGTGCAAGCTGTTACTGATTTGTTTGACTGATGTGACTACTAAGTGCTATACCACCTACTGCACTCTCCTGACTTACGCCCTCGTGAGTTCAACTCGATTTCTAAACTGAAGGAAACACTTCACGACATTCACTTCAGAACTGCTACAAATTCGTTGGACAATAGACCGCGCCGCTCGAACTGTCAACACAGCTGGCACTGCTAAGATTATCCTACAACTTCCACTACTTCGAAGGTCAGTAAAACTTTGAAACACGTATCTATTTTGTACAAGCTGTAAGTAAATAGTTGCCACTAATAAACTTCCACCCCTCGTAAAAGTGGCCTGTAGAACAGAATTCTATTGTACAAAGAAACACACCAGAGGAAAGGAAATACAGCAGTAACGTGACTATAGCAGATGTTGACAAGGCAGTTGCTCGGCCATCATTGACCAGACGTTTTCAATAGGTGAGAGATCTAGAGAATATGCTGGCCAGGGCAGCAGTCGAACATTTTATGTATCCAGAAAGGCCCGGTCAGGACATACAACATGCGGTAGTGCATTATCCTGCTGAAATGTAGGGTTTCACAAGGATCGAATGAAGGGTAGAGCCACGGGTCGTAACACATCTGAAATGTAACGTCCACTGTTCAAAGTGCCGTCAATGCGAACAAGAGGTGACCGAGACGTGTAACCAATGGCACCCCATACCATCACGCCGGGTGATACGCCAGTATGGCGATGACGAATACACGCTTCCAATGTGCGTTCACCGCGATGTCGCCAAACACGGATACGACCATCATGATGCTGTAAACAGAACCTGGATTCAACCGAAGAAATTACGTTTTGCCCTTCGTGCACCCAGGTTCGTCGTTGGGTACACCATCGCAGGCGCTCCTGTCTGTGATGCGGCGTCAAGGGTAACCGCAGCCATGGTCTTCGACCTGATAGTCCGTGCTGCTGCAAACGTCGTCGAACTGTTCGTGCAGATGGTTGTTGTCTTGCAAACATCCCCATGTGTTGACTCAGGCATCGAGACGTGGCTGCACGATCCGTTACAGCCATGTGGATAAGATGCCTGTCATCTCGACTGCTAGTGATACGAGGCCGTTGGGATCCAGCACGGCGTTCCGTATTACCCTCCAGAACCCACAGCTTCCATATTCTGCTAACAGTCATTGGATCTCGACCAACGCGAGCAGCAATGTCGCGATACGATAAACCGCAATCGCGATAGGCTACAATCCGACCTTTATCAAAGTCTGAAACGTGATGGTACGCATTTCTCCTCCTTACACGAGGCATCACAACAACGTTTCACCAGGCAACGTCGGTCAACTGCTGTTTGTGTATGAGAAATCGGTTGGAAACTTTCCTCATGTCAGCACGTTGTAGGTGTCTCCACCGGTGCCAACCTTGTTTGAATGCTCTGAAAAGCTAATCATTTTCATATCACAGTATCTTCTTCCTGTCGGTTAAATTTCGCGTCTGTAGCACGTCATCTTCGTGGTGTAGCAATTTTAATGGCCAGTAGTGCATTTTATCGCCATGGTCTTTTCTCCCACGGCGATGGGAAGCAATAGTGAAAGTTGGTGAGAGAAATTTCGTGTAAGTGTCTCGCGGTAGCAAGAAACACCTTTGTTTTAATGATTGCCACATCAGCTAGCTTATCACACATGGTGATACAGCTGCCCTTACAGATGTCGTTTTATACAACCCGCAATGCTATGTCTGGCCTTCAAAAACACTTGCGAGATTTTCGTATTCTCATGCTCCTTCGAACGCACCTCCACCCCCACACTCATACCTTACATGTCAGGATTTCTAGTATGTTGAACGTGTACAGAATTTTCCGACTACAGGAACTATTTCGACATTTTTTGGTCTGTATTGATTGGGCTGTTACGTCAGCAGCATAGTCGGCTATTTCATTAACATTATTCATTTAAATATGACAATGAGGATAATGAAAGAATAACTACATCTGTACACGTTGCACTAAAGCTAGTTACGTTGAAAATTCTGTCGAAGCTTAACCCTTACAAGAACAGTAGTTTCGCAGTCAGAAAACTTGACGAATAAAACGATGTAGTTGTTCATTTTATTCTGTTAAAATTCGCAAAATTTTAGGTAAAATTTTCACATACGTCAATTTTACAATTTGTAAATGCTCGACTAAGCTGCTTGCGTAATAAAGCCAGCCAATGAACACCGAAGTAGATCGAATGTGCGAAGTAATTCGGGCACTAGCAAATTTTTGTGCAGTGGTATGGGGTGTCTTGAACAACATACTAAAAATCCTGACCGGTGTGGCCTGAGCTGGGAGTGGGGCTGCGTTTAAAGGTCACTTTTGTGCGTTTCTCTTGATTAAGTCGAAAACTACGGCCTCTAGCGGAAACAAAATTTAACTACAATAAACGTCCTACAAAAAATGTTCTGTTCGTTTTCCTGTAGCACTAATAGTTTGCACGTAGTGAGCGAGAGGATCAGAAAACTTCACATCTGGTCTTTGAAGCCCAAATAAAACATTTCAGGTTGCATGAAACGACATCGGTAGGGGCAACTGAATCAACTTGCAAAAATGTAGTGTCATATAAGTGACAATCTTTCCGGTATTTGGGAAGGATAGCAAACTAACTGGCTTTCTTTGATTTTTTCCGATGTCCTCCATTAGTCCTATCTGGCAGGGATCGCATACAACCCACCAGTAGTCCAGAAGAGACGGATAAGTTAAGTGTAGGCAGATCCCGTAGAGCTACAAAATTGGGGATATTTTAAATGCTACATTTTACCCACTGTTCTAAAAAGTTGCCGACATTTTCTGTGAAATTAAGATCGGGTGGTTTAGCAGGTCAGTCAAAGTGCGGTAGGATGTCTAAGTGTGTGTCAAACTAGGATCGTATGCGAGAACCCTTCTGAATACGGTTGTTGTCATCTTAAACTAGAGTGTCCATAGCATACTTATGAAGGTTGTAAGGTATCCCTTCCGTTCAAGCCACATTTTATGCCCTTAATTTTCCAATTTTATAATTCTGTATGAGGTCTGCAGATATCATGGAGAATTCAGTGAGTAAAGCGGTACTTCAGAACGCACACGGTCGGGAGTAAAGCTCATTACACGATGTGCCTAAACCGTAGACCTATGCACCAGCGCCCCAAGCGTGCGTACTGTACCTACAGGCTGGTCAACGTAGACCAATTACACCACCCAAACTGGATATACCTGGCGCGCATGCGCAGTAGACAATGATAACGAGCGAAATGCAAACAGAACAGTCGGATCTCTTGTAAAGTCGTTCGTTCTACCGCACGAAACATAAGGGGGTCCGTGTGACATATTGGAACGTCATCTGTTCGAATTACTTATGTGATTCAAGGTTCCTATTTCATAAGAAAATGTTTATCACTATTTATTAAGTAATTGTTATTCTCTTATGTAAGTTACTACTGTTCTGAATTACACACACGTATATGTATTTATACAGCATTTTGCACATGGAGGACCCACTTGTTTTTGGAGCTATTCCACTGGTAGTGCCAATAAATCTTCGGATTAGGGCAGAAAGACGACGAAAACAGAAAGCGAGACGTTCTTGAGTTCGATCCTGGCTGAAAAGAAGCGACGAAGGCAAGGGATTATGTTCACTCCTTATGAAATAACTGAGGCTCGAAGATCCGCATGAATTTCGGAGCTTCGGGAGGACAGATATGGCCTGTTTCGAGAAGCTGCTGTCAACGATAGAAGATGGAATTAGCAAGTGTGACAGTCATGAGGAGGCTGTCTCACATTTTCGAAAGTAAGAATTAAATCATATGTTTATACGTTTTGTGATTATACCAGTCTAGATCACGAATAAAATACCGGTAAATGCCCTGTTACGTTGCAGGCTGAATGTAACATTACGTTTCCTGGCGACTGGGGAATCTTTTAAGAGTCTGGTTTTTAGCCACAGCCGGCCGGGGTGGCCGAGCGGTTCTAGGCGCTCCAGTCTGGAACCGCGCGACCGCTACGGTCGCAGGTTCGAATCCTGCCTAGGGCAAGAATGTGTGTGATGTCCTTAGGTTAGTTAGGTTTAAGTAGTTCTAAGTTCTAGGTGACTGATGACCTCAGAAGTCCCATAGTGTTCAGAGCCATTTGAATTTATTTTTTTAGCCACAGAATTGCACAGCCCACCATTTCAAAAGTTGTTGTGGATATATGGGCTGCAATTTGCAACACTTTAAAGGACCAGTACTTAAATGTGTCGTTGTGTTATTTTTCCAAGTTTGGCCCGTCGCACTGGGCCAAACTGCAAGGACTTTCTCCCTTTCACTGCCAGTTTCTCTTTTCTGGCATGCTGAAATCAAGCAAGAGGTGCAATCAAATCAAACCTGAACTTTCATAAAATAAGGCATTACGGTAGAAATCGAAAATCACCGTTTAACGTTATCTGCATATTACTCAAAAGGAAACGATTTCCAACTACCTTATTATGATACAGTGGGTCATAGAAACACCTTTCC
This sequence comes from Schistocerca serialis cubense, assembly GCF_023864345.2. Lineage (NCBI taxonomy): Eukaryota > Metazoa > Arthropoda > Insecta > Orthoptera > Acrididae > Schistocerca > Schistocerca serialis. The sequence continues at coordinate 1,007,243,172 of NC_064640.1, forward strand.
TCGCTGTACGCCTGATTTAAAACGCTTAACGCCTCTGTGCTCCATTTCATTTCTAGAATACGAAGCTATCAGTAGAAAAAATCCTTTCTCATACACCTTGTATAAAAGAGTCTATTGCAAAAAAAAGTTTCTTTTCTGCATTTATGAAACCTGTTTACTGGAAAAAAAATGCGGAAGTTCCCCAACGCGAAAAATCCCCAACACGAAAATCTGAAATTGGCTACTAGCCGCTTAACAATAACCAAACAAGCAGAAAGCACTGTGCTACACACTTCTCCGCATGCGCAAGTTATCGCTGCCTACTGCACATGCGCGGATTGACGGCAGTTTAGAACTGCTATCTATTGTGGCGTGCGGATAATGTGTCTGCTAATTTTCCTAGTTTCACCCATTCTACCGCTAGATGGCTGTCGCGCTTGACCAGTACCATTCGCGGCGGATCGTCGTGTAATACCCGCTTTAGATTTTAGTTCTCATGCTGGCTGAAGGAGCCGGTGGACCATATGGCGTTGACAGTGAACGGTGGTGCGAGGCGCTGCTGCAAAAACACAGTTACTCTGGCGGGAACCAACTAATCTTGATCAATAAGTGTTTGCTAATAAAAGCCGCTTTTTCCAGTACAGACATTAGGAGAAACATACAGGTCACAAGTGGTTTCTTACAATAATATTACAAATCCAGAAATCGACTATCTTAATAAATAAACGAATGATGTTTAAGCTAACGAAAATGTATGAACGGCTACTAGATATCACGAGCATAACAGGCTGCGCACCACAGTCGTCGGTCGCTGATAGGATGCGTTCTGTTTAAATTCTGGCATAAGACCATGCTCTCAGAAAAAATTTAGTTTTCAGTCAATCATTATTAATTGTGTCGATATTATCAGTTTATGCTGTTAAGCAAATAAATGTATCATAATGGTATCCCTTTTGAACGTTATTCAGAATATTAGAGGTTTCCGCTTCATCAGGTAGAATCACAGGAAGTAAAATTGCACTTCACAGGGAACCCGAGGGCGCTGATACTGCCTCTGCGAGGGCCATAAACTTCGAGAACTTATCGGCAAGAAAGGGTAAAAAAAATCCTACACGACGACTAACTTAGACAGCCCAAGTACTGATTGTCTTAATCTGCGCAAAACACGGATGGAAAAGCACGGCCAGTCATACTGTAGGCCTCTTATACCATGGTCTAAGGACTCAATGGCTAAACTGAGACATTTCTGGAGGCTTGGCACAATTGGGGATTCTTGCAATGTGTAGGAGAAAGGGCAACACTTGGTGACAAAGAAGTTAAAATGAACGCCTTGGATAATGTTTACAGTAACCTGAATGACTATGGCCAAGTAATGGTATTACAAACGCTCCCAAAGCATTACAGAGCAACCTTCTGCCTGAACTGCACCCTTCCCACACTACAGGTTAAACGCCTCGTAGGATCGTCGCTACACTCGACACATTTCATCATCTTTCTTTCCACGAACAATATGAGACTGGAATAGAAGGGAGAACCGATAGAGATACTCAAGGTACCCTCCCCCACACACCGTCAGGTGGCTTTCTTTTTGTAATAATAAGCGTTTCTCCAAAAGATTATGCCATAATGACAAACTGACTCAAAGTAAGAGTGATAGACTCTCTGTCCTTCTGATGTCAATCCTTGTGGTGCTTGACAAAATATACATTGCAAAAGGTGGACTGTTAAGTTTGTTTACTTTTTTTTGCATATTCCAACTGAAATTTTTGTCAAGATTTAGGCCTAAGAATGTCACGCAGTTTGCTTCTGTGATATCTTGATCATTGCAAGTTACCTTTATTTAACTTTGTTCTAACAGTTTATCTTCAAATTGCATCGCAAATTATTAACTATCATTAATCATTGAATATTAACAGTAAAATCAGGATTTTTGCAAATGATACTGTTACCTATAATGAAGTACTATCTGAGAGAAGCTTCAAAAATATCCAGTCAGGTCTTGATAAGATTTCAACGTGGTGCAGAGACTGGCAACTTGCTCTAAATGTCCAGAAATCTAAAATTTTGCACTTCACAAAATGAAAAAACCTAGTATCCTATGACTATAATATCAATGAGTCACTGTTGGAATCGGCCAACTCTTACAACTACGTTGGCGTAATAATTTGTAGGCGTATGAAATGGAATGATCACATAGGTCCAGTCATGGGTAAACCAGGTGGAAGGCTTCAGTTTATTGGCATACTGGAGAAGTGCAATCACTTTACAAAAGAGATTGCTTACGCTTCACTAGTGCTACCTGTTCTAGGGTATTGCTCAATTGTGTGGAACCCTCACCAAACAGGCCTGACAGGGGATATTGAATGTACACAGAGAAGGGCAGCGCAAGTGGTCATAGGTTTGTTTAATCCTTGGGAGAGTGTCACAGAGATATGGAAGGAACTGAACTGGCAGACTTCTGAAGATAGACGTAAACTACCTCGAGAAAATCAGTTAACAAAGTTTCAAGAACCGGCTTTAAATGATGACTCCAGCAATATACTACGATCTCGTACGTAGTGCTCACATGGGGATCGTGAGGATAAGATCAGAATAATTACTGCACTCACAAAAGCATTCAGTCAGTCGTTCTTTCCATAATCCATATGTGAATGGAACGAGAGGAAACCGTAATAACTGGTACAGTGGGTCATACCCTGTGCGATGCACCTCATGGTGGTTTGCAGAGTATAGATGTAGATGTAGATGTAGAGGTTGTAATGGTTCTTTATTTACGTGATCATTACGGCACTCCAACCCCAGTTCTCGATACCAGTAATATCGTACTTCTTTTCTGCGAAGTAAGACATATTTTTATGACAATATTTACATTTGATTTTATTAATGTATAGGTACTCCGATGTATCGATATATTACAGTGATATGGTTCTTGTGTGTATTCATTTCTGTGAGACTGTCATAATCTTTGACTTACTTGTAACCGTTTTGGCGCGAATGCGCACAGAGCAGTCTTTATTTCACTTTGCAGAACTTAAGTTGTTATTTCGCTTTGTAAAAGAACGGTCAAGTCTTATGTTTGGTTAAAGTGAAAATTAAATATATGAAGATTGATACAAAACTGCTTTCTAGATGATGTGACAATTAAGAAGAAGTATATGTGAATTTACAAGAAGTTTAATAAAAATGTGGATCATGAACACCAAGTCAAAAATTATTTCTACCATACCATTGTTCTGATCTAGGATTGTTTGATCATTAAGAATTTCCTGAAAAACGCATTTGTTAGGTCTCCAAATATTGCTAAAATACGGATCTGGACCTTCTAGCAGTCAAAGTGGAAGCACCCTAGAATTAACAAGATGAGCCATAACAACTACGTGGGAATCCATTCAAGGTAAGTGCCGAAATTAATGACTTTTTTACAGTGACTTCATTATTTCCATTCTGACGATACCATCCACAGCCAATAACTTTGTTGTTGCCCGATAATGCGAACATATGCTGCGTGAGCGACATTATTAATCTGATTTCTAACCTACTTTGCAAGTGGTGGTTTTGTTAGAACGTGGACAGCCCGAGTTGATACATTTATAAATCGCGCAGCTCCGTTCACCATTTAATCACAGATACGTCCAAACACGATAGATTCTGTTTGTCTTTCTCTCATGTTTCCTTGTCGACACAGCTTACTGCACTGCACACTGACGTGACAAAAGTCGTGGGATAGCGATATACACACATACAGATGGCGGTAGTATAAGGACACAAGGTATAAAAGGCCAGTGCATTGCCGGAGCTGATTCGAGCGAAAAGGCTACCGACATGATTGTGGCCGCACGACGGGATCTAACAGACTTTGAACGCGGAATGGTAGATGGAGCTAGATGCATGGGAAATTTCATTTCGAAAATCGTTAGCGAATTCATTATTCCGAGATCCACAGTATCAGCACAGGCCGAGAATATCAAATTTCAGGCATCACTTCTCACCACGTACAATGCAGTGGCCGCGGCCTTCACTTAACGACTGAGAGCAGTGGCGTTTCGTAGAGTTGACAGTGCTAACAGACAAGAAACACTGTTTGAAATAATCGCAGAAGTCAATGATGGACGTACAAAGAATGCATCGGTTAGGACAGTGCGGTGAAATCTAGCGTTAACGGGGTATGGCAGCAGACGATCGACACGAGCGCCTTTGCTAACGCCACGACATCGCCTGCAGCACCGTATCGGTTGGACCCTAGACCACTGGAAAACCGTGGACTGGTCAGATGATTTCATTTGCTAAGAGCTGATGGTAGGGTTCGAGAGGGCGGCAGACTCCGCGGAGCCGGGGACCAATGTTGTCAACAAAGCGCTGTGAGACCTGGTGGTGGCTCCATAATGCCGTGGTCTGTGTTTACGTGGGATGGACTGGGTCCTCTGATACAGCTGAATCGATCGTTGACTGGAAAGGCTTACGTTCGGTTACCTGGAGAACATTTGCATTCATGGGCTCCGTATTCCCAAACAACGGTCCAATTTTAATACACTCCTGGAAATTGAAATAAGAACACCGTGAATTCTTTGTCCCAGGATGGGGAAACTTTATTGACACATTCCTGGGGTCAGATACATCACATGATCACACTGACAGAACCACAGGCACATAGACACAGGCAACAGAGCATGCACAATGTCGGCACTAGTACAGTGTATATCCACCTTTCGCCGCAATGCAGGCTGCTATTCTCCCATGGAGACGATCGTAGAGATGCTGGATGTAGTCCTGTGGAACGGCTTGCCACGCCATTTCCACCTGGCGCCTCAGTTGGACCAGCGTTCGTGCTGGACGTGCAGACCGCGTGAGATGACGCTTCATCCAGTCCCAAACATGCTCAATGGGGGACAGATCCGGAGATCTTGCTGGCCAGGGTAGTTGACTTACACCTTCTAGAGCACGTTGGGTGGCACGGGATACATGCGGACGTGCATTGTCCTGTTGGAACAGCAAGTTCCCTTGCCGGTCTAGGAATGGTAGAACGATGAGTTCGATGACGGTTTGGATGTACCGTGCACTATTCAGTGTCCCCTCGACGATCACCAGTGGTGTACGGCCAGTGTAGGAGATCGCTCCCCACACCATGATGCCGGGTGTTGGCCCTGTGTGCCTCGGTCGTATGCAGTCCTGATTGTGGCGCTCACCTGCACGGCGCCAAACACGCATACGACCATCATTGGCACCAAGGCAGAAGCGACTCTCATCGCTGAAGACGACACGTCTCCATTCGTCCCTCCATTCACGCCTGTCGCGACACCACTGGAGGCGGGCTGCACGATGTTGGGGCGTGAGCGGAAGACGACCTAACGGTGTGCGGGACCGTAGCCCAGCTTCATGGAGACGGTTGCGAATGGTCCTCGCCGATACCCCAGGAGCAACAGTGTCCCTAATTTGCTGGGAAGTGGCGGTGCGGTCCCCTACGGCACTGCGTAGGATCCTACGGTCTTGGCGTGCATCTGTGCGTCGCTGCGGTCCGGTCCCAGGTCGACGGGCACGTGCACCTTCCGCCGACCACTGGCGACAACAATGATGTACTGTGGAGACCTCACGCCCCACGTGTTGAGCAATTCGGCGGTACGTCCACCCGGCCTCCCGCATGTCCACTATACGCCCTCGCTCAAAGTCCGTCAACTGCACATACGGTTCACGTCCACACTGTCGCGTCATGCTACCAGTGTTAAAGACTGCGATGGAGCTCCGTATGCCACGGCAAACTGGCTGACACTGACGGCGGCGGTGCACAAATGCTGCGCAGCTAGCGCAATTCGACGGCCAACACCGCGGTTCCTGATGTGTCCGCTGTGCCGTGCGTGTGATCATTGCTTGTACAGCCCTCTCGCAGTGTCCAGAGTAAGTATGGTGGGTCTGACACACCGGTGTCAATGTGTTCTTTTTTCCATTTCCAGGAGTGTAGATGAGAAAGCGTCGTGTCACCGGGCCACAACTATTCGCGAATGGTTTGAAGAACATGTTGAACAGTTATGCATGACAACACTTTCGCAATCATGGGCGGCTGTAGAGGAAGCGTGGCTCAGTATTTCTGCAGGGGACTTCCAACGACTTGTTGAGTTCATGCCATGACGAGTTGCTGCACTAGGCCGGGTCAGACACGGTTTAGGAGGTATCCCGTGACTTCTGTATAGTAAGGCACTCGTGTTTGAAATGCCTTTGCACCCTTTCTGATTTCGTGACCACATCCTCACAGGAAGTCCGTTACTTCATAAAAATTACGTTAAAACTGTCGCTAAGCCTCCGATGAGTTCGGTGGTTCCGAAACGTATTATAGCCGTGTTTAATAACAATTGTATCGTAAATTGGTGGATGTGCGTCTGTTTTTGAATAGCTTATGGTTTTTTGTTTCATCATAGTGTGTTAAATTAACGAGAGATTTCACTAACACTATGCCCCATTGTGCTCGCATATTGTGTCAGGCCCAAACACGTATTTATTTGACATCAAAGAGCATGATGGAAATTAAGGAGAGATATTTATTAATTTCACTAAGATTTCAGCACGGTGAAACCAATGTTCTCATTTAACATCCACCGAAGGTAGCCTGACATTGCAACTCCGGGCCATAGCCGTGAAATGTACTAGGTAACTTCTGTATTTTAAGAATTGTCAGTATATGACTTTTTCGCTGGCAAGTCATTCATTTTTTGTACGTAAAGGCTAGTGTGAATTTATTGTAATTAGGCTATATTGGGGCACGGATACTGTATATTGCTGTAACCTAAATGTAAATGCACTTCGCTGTAATGTCTTAATAGTGTCTTCTTGAACTGCTTGATTAATTCACCGACGTACATACTTTGAGGGATGTATGAGATCCACAGAACAACATGCCGACTGGCGATATATATATATATATATATATATATATATATACACACTCCTGGAAATTGAAATAAGAACACCGTGAATTCATTGTCCCAGGAAGGGGAAACTTTATTGACACATTCCTGGGGTCAGATACATCACATGATCACACTGACAGAACCACAGGCACATAGACACAGGCAACAGAGCATGCACAATGTCGGCACTAGTACAGTGTATATCCACCTTTCGCCGCAATGCAGGCTGCTATTCTCCCATGGAGACGATCGTAGAGATGCTGGATGTAGTCCTGTGGAACGGCTTGCCATGCCATTTCCACCTGGCGCCTCAGTTGGACCAGCGTTCGTGCTGGACGTGCAGACCGCGTGAGACAACGCTTCATCCAGTCCCAAACATGCTCAATGGGGGACAGATCCGGAGATCTTGCTGGCCAGGGTAGTTGACTTACACCTTCTAGAGCACGTTGGGTGGCACGGGATACATGCGGACGTGCATTGTCCTGTTGGAACAGCAAGTTCCCTTGCCGGTCTAGGAATGGTAGAACGATGGGTTCGATGACGGTTTGGATGTACCTTGCACTATTCAGTGTCCCCTCGACGATCACCAGTGGTGTACGGCCAGTGTAGGAGATCGCTCCCCACACCATGATGCCGGGTGTTGGCCCTGTGTGCCTCGGTCGTATGCAGTCCTGATTGTGGCGCTCACCTGCATGGCTCCAAACACGCATACGACCATCATTGGCACCAAGGCAGAAGCGACTCTCATCGCTGAAGACGACACGTCTCCATTCGTCCCTCCATTCACGCCTGTCGCGACACCACTGGAGGCGGGCTGCACGATGTTGGGGCGTGAGCGGAAGACGGCCTAACGGTGTGCGGGACCGTAGCCCAGCTTCATGGAGACGGTTGCGAATGGTCCTCGCCGATACCCCAGGAGCAACAGTGTCCCTAATTTGCTGAGAAGTGGCGGTGCGGTCCCCTACGGCACTGCGTAGGATCCTACGGTCTTGGCGTGCATCCGTGCGTCGCTGCGGTCCGGTCCCAGGTCGACGGGCACGTGCACCTTCCGCCGACCACTGGCGACAACATCGATGTACTGTGGAGACCTCACGCCCCACGTGTTGAGCAATTCGGCGGTACGTCCACCCGGCCTCCCGCATGCCCACTATACGCCCTCGCTCAAAGTCCGTCAACTGCACATACGGTTCACGTCCACGCTGTCGCGGCATGCTACCAGTGTTAAAGACTGCGATGGAGCTCCGTATGCCACGGCAAACTGGCTGACACTGACGGCGGCGGTGCACAAATGCTGCGCAGCTAGCGCCATTCGACGGCCAACACCGCGGTTCCTGGTGTGTCCGCTGTGCCGTGCGTGTGATCATTGCTTGTACAGCCCTCTCGCAGTGTCCGGAGCAAGTATGGTGGGTCTGACACACCGGTGTCAATGTGTTCTTTTTTCCATTTCCAGGAGTATATATATATATATATATATATATATATATATATATATATATATATATATATATATATATATACATACTTAAAGAGTTGTCTCGATAGTATTGTGACAAGCGACATGGTGATGCGAGATCAAGGCATGCTGGAAACCGCGGGCTTCAACCGTCGGTGGCTCCTCTACGCGGACAACTTGTACAATGTCCGTACGTTATGTGGGACTCTCGCGTAGCATTACAAGTTTCCAGTACTGTAGCTCAGGTCTTCCAGCATGTCTCACGGTAACTCTTCCCAATGTTCGACAAACGCTCTCTGGAGGTCATCAGTGGTCCCTATTGGCGTTGTAGTCCTTTCCACCAGGGAGACCCAATGACGTCTAATAGGATTTTAGTCCAAAAACTGACATGACTACTCTAAAAAAGTGGTTTCTTACTGTCGTTGCTTTTTATATACTTTTCAAATCCTGTATGCACTAGCATTATCATACAACACCTGGAGCCCAAGTGCAAATATACCGCGAAAGATGAGCACATGCCGTTGCGCAAAGTCGTCCCTATCGACCGTAGTTAGCACAGTAACGTTAGACAACACAAACACATATTGTCACCCTAGACAACCAAAATGGGGCTGCCAGATGTGTCCCTTACCTCAGTTTGGCAGAAATGTACCTTGTCCAAGGGGCGTGTCATGAGAACAAAGAGCGAAGATTACACTAAAAGCTAGAAGTGATTAATCCGTCACCAGGTCAGTAATTCACGGTTCATGGATCAACTCATGGTGATCAAGATACCACACTCGACGAACCATGAAATACCTACATGAAAAACTATCTAGTGGGTCACCCTGCAAACAGAGAAACTTCTCTAAATCGACGACCCACAGTTTGACAAGACAAGTGCGACCCATAATTTGTCGCGAGGTCTCTATACAGGGTAGGTCTTGAGCTGGCTGAACGTCTTCGGGCAAGATAACTGGGTTGTAGTACATGACCTCGACATCAAACTCCCGCAGTAGCTTTGGCCGCTCTGTAGTCTTTCAGAGGTCCAGTCATGCATGTCACCCTCCGACCTGTAACTTGAATACTACGTATGTGTCAAACGTATATAGCAAGCAGGGACATTTTACCGTAAACCTCTGCCTGCATGGGCTGTTGCGGGCACAGTAAACGGCCTCCTCTTGTCGTGATGGATATGTTGCGTGTTTAAGTGCCTTCCTGCCACAGTTTAGTATACACAGTCATGCCATGACAGGTGATCTCGAAGATGTTTTAATTTATTAAGCGCAGATCCAGCTTTGCTTGTAATACTAATTTTAAGAAATTTAATCGTTGTACGTAACTCGAACCAAATTGTAATCATTATGGATTGGTCCGAAGCCACTTTGTGTTTATTTTAAGAAGCAAAATATATTTTGTATAATCGGAGTGCATTATACTCGTACATTACGAAATAAAAATCAGACTAGATAACAGATTCCAATATGTACCGAACCGCAACAGGAAACAAGATCACATGCAAACAAAATTAGAAGAGAAAACAATAAGGCTCCCTTAAGTGTAGTTCGGAATCCATGTTAACCTGTAGGTCCCCCTGGGTAAGTCGGTTCAAAGATCGGGGAAACAAAAATATACCGTCTTCAATAAGTTGTTTCGACTTAGGGCATTCAGCATCGACGTTATGAGCGCCGTCCAATACAGCTAGTGTTATACACCGAGGTGACAAAAGTCGTGGGATGCCACCTAATATCGTGTCGCACCTCCTTTTGCTCCGTGTACTACAGCAACTCGACCTGGCACGGGCTCGACAACAGGAGGTTCGAAGTCCCCTGCAGAAATACTCACCCATGCTGCCTCTACAGCCGTCCATAATCGCAGGATTCTGTGCACGAAATGACCTCTCTATTATGTCCCATAATGTTCGGTGGAATTCATGTCGGGCTATCTGGGTGGCCAAATCATTAGCTCGAATTTTCCAGAATGGTTTTCAAATCAATCGCGAACCATTGTGGCCCGGTGACATGGCGCATTGTCATCCATAAAAATTCCATCGTACTTTGGCAACATGAAGTCCACGAATGGCTACAAATGGTCTCCGTGTAGCCTAAAATAAAGATTTCCAGTCAGTGGTCCATTCAGGTGAACCAAAGGACCCAGTCCACGCCATTTAAACACATCCCACATGATTATGAAACCGACAGCAAATTTCACAGTGCCTCGTTGACTGCTTGGGTAGCTGGCTTCGCGGAGTCTGCGCCAGACTCGAACCCTACCGTAAGCTCTTACCAGCTGAAATCGGGACTCATCTGTCCAGGCTACTGTTTTCAGTCGTTTAGGGTCCAACTGATATGATCACGAGCCCAGGAAAGGCGTCGCAGGCGATGTGCCGTTAGGCAGTCGTGTAGGTCGTTTGTTGCCATAGCCCACTAACGCCAGATATCACCGCACTGTGCTAACCGACACGTTCGTCGTACGTTCCACATTGATATCTACAGTTATTTCACACAGTGTTGCTTGTCTGTTAGCACTGATATCTCTACGCAAACTCTGCTGCTCGTTAAGTGTAGACCGTCGGCCACTGCGTTGTCCGTGGCGAGAAGTAATGCCTGAAATTTGGCATTCTCGGCACTCTCGTGACACTGTGGATCTCGGAATATTGAATCATCCAACAATTTCCGAAATGGAACGTCCCATGCGCTTAGTTCATAATACCATTCAGCGTTCTAAGTCATTCCCGTCGTGCTGCCATAATGACGTCGGTACCCTTTTCACACGAATCACCTGAGTACAAATGACACCTCCGCCAATCCGCTGCCCTTTTATACCTCGTGTAAGCGACACTACCGCCATCTGTATATGTGCATATCGCTTTTGTCACCTTAGTGTAGTACAGTCGACGAGAGACGATCCTTGACAGTTGTTCTCAGCTTTCAGTTGCGAAGTGCAAATGGCTACAAAAAAAAAAAAAAAAAAAAAATGGCTCTGAGCACTATGGGACTTAACAGCTATGGTCATCAGTCCCCTAGAACTTAGAACTACTTAAACCTAACTAACCTAAGGACATCACACAACACCCAGTCATCAGGAGGCAGAGAAAATCTCTGACCCCGTCGGGAATCGAACCCGAGAACCCGGGCGCGGGAAGCGAAAACGCTACCGCACGACCACGAGCTGTGGACCAAATGGCTACAGGCGAAAACAACAGTCGTCTATAGAGCTGCGGCAACAGAAAGCGGCTGCCACAGAGACGTGTGTGAGTGGTTGAGGTAGATGCACGAAGCAGCCCCACCAAGCCCTGGGATCTTCTCTTGTCAACTTTACTGTAGTAACTCATTGCTCTGTTCAAACCAACTTGCGGGTTAAGGACAGATTTACTTTACTTACACGCTCCTAGTCGTCGGAAGACTCTATAAGTTATGACATCGAAGCAAACAGACTTCAAAATTGTCTCTGAAGAAGGAGTTTCCTAACTGCTAAACGAAAACCTAGATCTATTTAGTGGCCGACATTTCAAGTTAATTTGCAGACCGTGGTGAAAGTGATATCTATCATTCAGGGACACAAGTCGTGAAAGTTTTAAACATTCTTTCCAATACACGAATGAGCGCTATACATTTCGAATACATCCACAAGAACGCGTAGAAGAAGGCGCACCGCTTTGGCCCTGTCATTTCCACGATGCGTCATTTTCCGCCGACAGTACCATCCACTATGAGGATCAGTGTCTCCCGTGATACACACGAAAACCCCAGACCACCACACAAGGCGTCCATACAGCACAACAGTGGATAGCGCATTCATGGAGCTGAGGTTCTCTACAGCGTGTCACGCATTCTCACCCATTAGTGCAGTCCAAATCGAAGTATATCTAACCACGAAGACGGACCGAGCTACGTCATGGAATTTTTAATACACCGGACTCGTACTTAGGAAAAGCGTTTTAAAATTCCTATACGGCCACACTGATTTACATCATTAATTGTTTCCCTAAATATCTTCGTACGAATGTAATTGCGCAGTGGCTTTTTTAATAGTTAATAGGACGGGGAGAGAGGGAAGAAAAAAAAGGGAGGGGGGCATTCAGCCGATTTCCGTCACCTTACCCAGTCTGTAGTATTTATCTGCCCGTAATGCCCTCAACGTTAACTATCCGTAACATCTAAGCTTCTTTCCTTTTACGTAAAGGATGTAGGTGCAGTCTGTATTAACGAACAGATGTAGCTAGAGATGGCTTCAACGTAGCCTCAGAGATAGGCCTACCATCTATAAAGAAACACGTTCGCGTAGTCCACAGCACAAAGAACTGGGAAACAATGATATTTCTGTATAGCATGCTGCAGCATTGCGTCAAAACTGGAAATGAATCACCGTGGTTTATTTCTGAAGAGTTGACGAAGAGTCAGTCATTCCACGATGACGTCTAATATCGTATTAAACTTCTCAGTTTACAACTATTCAGTTTCCAATTTGAGATAATTCTCATTTACTGTTCTGTTTCAGTTGCACATTTGTAATTAGATTACTTGTTTCGATCAATCTGTATTATCTTCATATCTAAGTAGTTGCGTCAGCAACTCGTCTTCTCTAATCACGACTACATACTAGAGTACAGAGTAGGCAAGACGGGTTGCTAATGCAAATACTTAGATCTGAAGATGATCCAGAGTGATCGAAACACGCAATCTAATTCAAAGTGTGGGACTGAGACGGAGAATTATGTTAAATATCTATACAGTTGCTGAACCTCTGAAGACGATTACATCGACTTTAGTCTGCTCCATTTCTCTTCTGCCTTCTTCTTCTACTACAGACGCCCACCTTTCATAGGGAAGATTTCTAACCAGACAGCCAATCTCTGAGACAGATGACATAAAAACAAGCTTTTTCACCAACAGTAACATACGAAATAAAATCACCCACAATACCCAAACCACTATGCAACGATATCAAAAGACAGGTGTGCACAAACTCATTTGTAACTCACGTCTAAGCTTCTACAACGTGTAAACTTGTAGAAGCATCACAACAAGATTCAAAGAGCCAATTGGTGCACTCCATCTTAGCAATCTGAATATACCCTGCTTTGGCACACATCTCGGCCAACACAGCGATTCCACAAACAGCAGAGAACGGACCCTAAGGGAACTTCATCTTGTTAACAAAGGCATAAAACTGGAAAAAATTAAAATTTTTGTCAACACACGTATGGCACCAGACCGACATTTTAATGGCCATACTGTAATGGGGACAAATTTTTCCTACGACATTTCCAAGTAACCAACTGGGAACAGCTGAGGAGCCACCTTCTCTCTCTGATAATTTATTTCTTAATTGCACTTATATCTGTATTAACAGCCAGAGAATAATTCTTGTACTGGGTAGCTAAATAAATAATTCTATAGACTTCGTGTTTTTTTGCAGAAGTCTAGAGCGAGACGTTTAAGAGATGTATTGTGAAAAGTTTCCACACCGACACTTGTTTGTGTCATTCAATTTGACGATGTTGTTATGTTTCCTTACAGCATGCTTGTATGCTCCTCGAGTGCATTGCGACTTGCTACTCAGTTAGTGTGTGTCAGTCCATGCACTGTAGGTCTGAGTGGATGATGGGATTTACCAGTCGTGTTAACTTCTGTACATAAGCGTTAAGGCGGGATACTCCAGGTGTATCATGTATCTAGTTTAGTGATGAATCCTCATTTACGTCATGGCCAGGTAAATCGCCGAAACATGTACTACTGATCTGATGACAATCCCTATTGGCTTCGTTAGGTGAAACGTCAGCGTCCATGGAATGTAAACCTGTGGTGTGGTATAGTGAACAATCAGCTCATAGGCCCGTGTTTTATAAACGGAATACCGAATGCGCACAATTATCGCAGTCTCATAAAAGATCATCTTCCACGGATGCTAGAAGACGCTCATCGACAGACTAGGAGAGCCCTGTGTTATCAACATGGTGGCCGTCCTGTTCATAGTGCATGTTCATAGCATGTCTTCAAGAATTGTCTCTAAATCGTTGGACTGAACGCAGAGGAGCTGTACCTTGGCTCACCCGTTCCCGGATTTGACACCTGCAGACTTTTTTCTGTGGGGACAGCTGAAAGACGCTTTCTACAAGCACCCGATTAAATGCAAGACGTGTTACTGCAGCCTGCTCGGACATCTCCGCTGAAATGCTAGCACGTGTGCAGCATTTCCATACCAGACTGGAAGCGTGTATTACGGCTACCGGTGGTCATTTTTAACACAACCTGTGATGGTCAATTGTCTCGTTACTGGTCAGAATCTACATAACTAGTGTGTGCACTTGTGTTTTTCTTCAGTGTATGCTACCACAAGTATTGTACAAGTGTCAGTGTGGGAACTTTCCAAAATACGATATCTCGTAAACTACTCGCACTAGAAATCTGTAATAAAGAGCACTGACATTCTAATTTACCCTACTTTTGGTTTGTTAATTTTAATAGACATTGTTCCATTTAATAAAGTGTATGTTTCCACAAAAAATACACTTTCCAAGTATTATTACAATCTCTTTGTTGTCGAACATTACGAGCCTCTGGCTACTACTACATACTGTGAAAACCGTACATCAATAACACTTTTCAGTTCCATAGTAGATGCCGTACAAGTTTTAGGTGATTCACCCTAAACCCCTTTTAAATACTGTAACTCTGTTTTTTGATTTTACGACATTCACTTTAATACTAATTTAGATCATTAAATTTGTCCACCCACCACTTCCATTATATGGACAAAAACTACATAATCATTTCCGTGGTAATTTATATCTTTGAATGAAAATCTTTGTAATATACATTAGCTGTACAATACATCCCGCATGCTAGCTGATTTATGCTTATTTGCTCACAGTCATATACAGTGAAAAGTGATTAACCTGTGGCCAATAGGCAATTTAAACGGAAGCTGTCAGGCGGATACTAAGTACAGTTCCGCCCATAATGCCGCAGCAAGTAAAGTAATTCGTCTTTCTACACAACCAGCCATGAAACTATAATATTAAAGTTTTTTCTATCTTGTGACAGAGCCATTACTCAGCATCCCGGCATTACGGTAGGGAAATAAATATGTTGGTTGGTTGGTTGGTTTGGGGAAGGAGACCAGACAGCGTGGTCATCGGTCTCATCGGATTAGGGAAGGATGGGGAAGGAAGTCGGCCGTGCCCTTTCAGAGGAACCATCCCGGCATTTGCTTGGAGCGATTTAGGGAAATCACGGAAAACCTAAATCAGGATGGCCGGACACGGGATTGAACCGTCGTCCTCCCGAATGCGAGTCCAGTGTCTAACCACTGCACCACCCCGCTCGGTCAATAAATATGTATCTTGTAACTTCCACATCTGAAAATGAGCCTGAAAAGGCTCGAAAACTATTTTATAGGGACAAAGGAATATTTCAAAAAAGACTTTTCGCGGTTTTCTATATTTATATATCTATATCTGTTTTAAGTTTTAGCGTACCGAAAGCCATCTCTACAAAGGCAGTCTAGTTGCCTCTGCGTTAAGCGCATAATCATCTCGTATGGCGGATTGCAGGGTTGACGAATCATAATGCGACGTCGATGGAAGCTATGGAACAACAGAGAGCAATGCACACTCCTCTGCAGCCTTTTGTTACACGACCATTGAAATAGTGCAGCTAAACCTACGCACGCGGTGTAGATGAAATTCCCTGGTGTGAATGCCCTTTAAGTTTCGTATCATCTGCATGCTTCCTTCATAGTGTTTCAGATTTTCCAGAACTGGATGTTAGAGGTGACAACATTGATCGGATCCTCTTCAGAATATTAGTACTAACTTTTCTCCATATGTACGGCATCTTGTTCTTTCGTATACCACATAATGTCACTTGTTAAGCTGCCATGTCGCACGTGAATCAGTGTATCTTTGAATTTGTTAAAGTTTCTGCTTATACCGACATTTCTGGAAATCTCAGAAAGTTGAACAGATAAAATTAGTTTCAAACGGTGCTTGCCTCTGACATTGTAGGGTCGAACTACAATATTTTCGATATTCGTGGTGAGATACTATATACTGTTCCTTTCCAAAGGAACCATCCTGGCATTTGGCTGAAATTATTTGAGAAACCACGAAATCGCAAACTTTTATAGCTGAGTGATGATCTTAATAGTGCTCCACCCGAATGCGAGGCCACTGAGGAGCCACTACCATCGATCCATCGACGTTCAGGCCCTCAAGAGGGAGGAGGTTACTAACCGTCAGAAAACTCACCTGTAATAATTTGGAAAAGAGATGAAAATACGGAGTATCTTAATCGGTTCGGCATATGATTTTCGGGCTGGGCTCTGATTTTTTTTTATGCCCATGGGTGCTAAACGACCATTTCTAGCTATCGAAAGAAAGGATACAGTGGATAAAACGCCAGACTCGTATTATGAAGTAACGGAGTTCGAATCCCCGTCGTCGGGCCATCCAGAGCGAATAGTGGATGTTTCCTTCCAAAATTACACGGCCGATTTCTTTTCCTATCATTGACTAATCTCTTCGTGTGCTCGACCTCTAATGACCTCATCGTTATTGCGATAATAGCAGGCAAGCGAAGAGGCTAATTGCCCTGCTCATTCACTGTGAAAACACGGCACTGGCTTCTGGTATCTCTCTTCTTCACAGAAGTTTTACGTACCGCCTGAGAGCTATATTTCAGCAAGGTACTTTACTTTCCGGTGTTAATGAATCGCAAAAAAGTCAGTTAAAAATTAAGTTCTTATTTTGGACCTTTTAATTAAGTACCAGAATGATAGATTAATGACTGAACATGTGTGCTCAGTGCATTACGTGCCAGCAGATTTTCCGATGCATAAACCACCGCCTAGCAATCTCGATTCATTTCATATCCTGTTTTTTCTGTGCTTAAAAAAACATTTATAGTAGTAGTATGTTCTGTTTGCTGGGAAACAACCTACTAAAGCACTTTCAGCAAAAACCACTTAATTTGTTTTTAATTTGGAAAACGTTGACAAATATAAAACTCGTCAAATAAACCACAATTCTTCCATCTGATAGTGATTTAATAACTTTTCATGTTGCAGGTAGAACAATCGGGACTGAAATCATACGAACTCATATCTGCGCCGTGTGTGACCATTCTCCTTGTTTACATACCACTGCGTTGACCTCTTGTGACATTTCACTACATCATAATACGCTTTTACTGGACAATGTATGATGAATAAGCCAACGAACATATCAAAGCTGCTCTACATGATGACTGAACAGCTAAAGGCGTTATAACTTAATATCAACTGACAATGAAGCTTCCTGGCAGATTAAAACTGTGTGCCCGACCGAGACTCGAACTCGGGACCTTTGCCTTTCGCGGCCAAGTGCTCTACCAACTGAGCTACCGAAGCACGACTCACGCCCGGTACCCACAGCTTTACTTCTGCCAGTATCTCGTCTCCTACCTCCCAAACTTTACAGAAGCTCTCCTGCGAACCTTGCAGAACTAGCACTCCTGAAAGAAAGGATATTGCGGAGACATGGCTTAGCCACAGCCTGGTGGATGTTTCCAGAATGAGATTTTCACTCTGCAGCGGAGTGTGCGCTGATATGAAACTTCCTGGCAGATTAAAACTGTGTGCCCGACCGACACATTTCTAACTGCACATTAGTCTAACAGTATATTAAAACTAAGTGTATCACACACACACGCGCACACACACACACACCAGAGAGAGAGAGAGAGAGAGAGAGAGAGAGACGCAGGGAAGTACGCACTCTCACAACTGATGTCTCTCGCTTTGATGTTGCGATCGTAAGAATTTCAATCTACTATCTTATTATCTTAACGACGTTTCTATGTGTGAGGTCTTTTTTACTATAAGTCCCTTTTTGCAGTTAGCTATCTGCAGCTGACAGTCTCTTCATTCTTAGGAGCAAAAGCTGGGAGGAGGTATGCGCCGTGCCTTATATAAGGAGATATCGTGTGTCGGCGGTGAGAACGTTGTTGGAGCCGTATTCCCAGCATGGACTCACTGCTAGCGCTCGTACTGTACACCCAAACATCTAAATGATTTTGCTTAAAGTGACAACACAGATTTTGTGCATGCGAACATCTTGACAATTTGATGGCAACCAGACTGCCTGCAACTATAAGAAAATTTAATATCCCAATGGCTCAAGTATTCATGGACGTTCGTCTCTGTCGTCCTTAGTATAAGAAGTAATTAAAAAGTTTCCGTTGGAAGCTCACACTAACCCCTTGCCTACATGATATACCCGCATAGGAGTGCCGCTGGGTTGCATGCACGCTGCAGCGATGTTGTAAACGGTAACTTGTGATGACCCCTTATATTATGAATGAAACTCCAAATTCTCATTAATGTTACCACGGATATGTTGCTTCTTCCGCTGCTGTCGACAGCCTGATTATACTGACGTGTATAGAGGAATCAAGCGAGGAAGAACGGCTCTCAAAATCGCCGGTCGGCGACCCATACATATTTTTTCGTGGTTTCCGTAGATGGGTTAAGCCAACGCCGGTGTCTTTCCTTTGAGATAGACACTTCGGATTTCCTATTCCACCGTTCCCAAATACGGACATGTACTCCGTCTCTAATGTGCCCATCATCGATGGGATGTTAAACCTTAAATTTCCATCTTCCTTGGGTAGAGAGAATGAAAAGCATAACGGAAATAGCGTTCTGCGACGAAGGGAGGTTTTTTACTAGTTTACGTTACTGAACCATCGTTTACTGAGAAAGTCATCATTATATATTTGTATCTTTCGTAATACACTAAGTTACAGAGAGAAAGGGAGAGTCGTCTCTCGGGCATTTCCTTATTATAAATAACTTGTTCCTTCAGGAAAATTGGCACCTTTAATTTGGGATGTGCGAATGTTTTAATTTTGCTTCGTGTAGATGACAGTCCTGAGCGTATGAGGAAAGTTCTACTACGATCAGCATTATTCACGAAGGAGAAGTTGGAATTTGATTGTTTGCGCTTTGCCTCCTCCTACAATACAAACAGCTAAGTGGGGTTACCGAGCGGTTCTAGGCGCTACAGTCTGGAACCGCGCGACCGCTACGGTCGCAGGTTCGAATCCCGCCTCGGGCATGGATGTGTGTGATGTCCTTAGGTTAGTTAGGTTTAAGTCGTTCTATGTTCTAAGGGACTGATGATGACCTCAGAAGTTAAGTCCCATAGCGCTCACAGCCATTTGAACCTTTTTTTTTTTTTTTTTTTTTTTTTGCCGCCGAGAGAAATGATCTGGTCACACCCATAATTTTGCCACTTGCTCTCAGGACACAGGTGAAGGGTTTAGGATTTAAATCATGGCATTAGAGCACAGTCTGGTGTTCTGAAACTCTACCTTACCATCCCTCTTACCAGCTGCGGCATCATCAGGAGTGCTACCAGATAGCACTGGCTTGAGTGCTACCTCCCCATAGCGCGCCAGTGGCCTCATGCACAGAGAAGGGTATGATGAGTTCTGTATTTCGATGTCTCACCCGCGACGGATCTCTCGTAAGTAGTAAGTACTGGAGAAATCAGCAGCATAGTTTGAAAAATGGCTGACTATCGGCCGGTGTTTAGATGGAAGTCCTGTTACAAAGATTGCTGTGTTCATCAGTATACAGTAACTCACAGTGTCAGAGATTATCCTGACCAAAATACATTGCCCAGTCACACTAATGTGGCAACGTGTTAAAAGCTTGAAAAACCGTTTTCAGCACCATTAACCGATGCGAGACATACACGAAGAGAGTCATTGAGAAAATTTGGAAATTTGCGGTAAGTTCCTAGACTTACACACTACTTAAACTAACTTATGCTATGAACAACGGGACAATGTTGCATGGGACGACGGTGGCCATAATATGACTTTGGTTCTTTGTTGCTAGGTGGGGTCGCATCAGAGATATGAAGGTCAACTTTGTTTTCTTTTTTTAATGGGATGCTATAGTTTGGAACTTATTTCCTGATAGCGGCTATTTGGACGAATCCAATGATGTGTAACAGTAAGGTCTTTGAATGTCAACGAAGGTCAAAAAGGTGGCATGAACGTCCATTGACAGATGTTGTTCGAAGTGACGACCTCTACTATCAATGCAGTGCTGCAATCTTCTTATCATGGATTGGGTGGTATTCCTTATCACTCCGGCACTTATCGAAGCACATGCTCTGACAATTCTCTCTAGTATATCGTTCAAATAGTAAATATTCGCCGAATACGGCGTATCCATCTAACGTGCCACCATTCGACGGTTTCGCAATACAACACTAGTAGGTACGGTAAGACGTATCGTCGAATCAAGCGAATGTGAATGATGTATTCCTTCGAACAACAAGTCGATATGCTTCTCATTTACGGAGAATGCCAACGAAATTCAGTGCGAGCCAGAGATTTATACGCTGAAAGGTATCCTCAACGTACTCACCCTACACGTCGAGCAGTTAAATATGTGTATGATAAATTGAGCACAACTGGATGTTTAACGCATCGGAAACATATCCGGCATAGGAAAGTTACTAACGAGGAAGCGGAAATTGGCACTTTTGCCACTGTGGTTCGAGATCCTTGTGTTAGTTCTCGTCAAATCGCAAGAGAATCTGACATGAGCCAGAGTAGTGTTGTTCGTGTTCTGCATTGCCATAAATATCTCCACCAAAAATTAACTGGTACGGATTGTATGCGTCACACTGAATTCTGCCGATGGGCTCAGCTCTAGATTCAGAGGGCTGACACATTTATTAATTTGATTCTATTTACTGACGAGGCTACATTCACGAACCATGGAAATGTTAATTTGCATAACATGCATTATTGGGCAACTGAAAATCCATGTTGGCTGCGGCAAGTTGCACACCAAAAACCGTCGGCGGTGAATGTATTGTGTGGGATCCTGGAGGGGAGAATTTTAGGCCCCTATTTCATCGAAGGAAATCTTAATGGTAGGAAGTACACCAACTTCCTGCAAGAAACATTAGGTCTGTTATTGGAAGAAATACCTTTAGGAACAAAGAACAGAATGTGGTATAACACGATGGGTGTCCGGCACATTTTTCGCTGATGTTTAGAATTGAGTTGCAGAGACAACTCCCAAATCATTGGATTGGACGCGGAGGAGATGTGTCGTGGCCGGCTCGTTCGCCAGACTTGACTCCTCTGGATTTTTTCTTGTGGGGATTCGTAAAAGACATTGTTTATAAAGACGTTCCAACTATACCTGAAGATATGCGAGGGAAATTGTCAGAGCATGTGCCGATGTGATAAGGAATACCACTCAATCCGTGATACGAAGATTGCAGCACTGCAGAGATACCAATGGTCATCACTTCGAACACCTCCTGTAAATGGACGTTCATGCCATCTTTGTGACCTTCGTTGACCTTCAAAGACCTTACTGCTACACATCATTGGATTTGTCTCGATAGCCGCTATCAGAAAATGAGTACCAGACTATAGCATCCCATTAAAAAAAAACGAAATTGACCTATCTCTGAAGCGACCCCACCTGGCAACAAAAAACCAACGTCATATTGTGGCCCCCGTTGTCCCACAAACTTCTCAGCTCCTATCATACTTTTGGCGTTATTCTTGGTGGCAGTAGTTACTGACTCACCCTGTACACTCGACACTGTTACTGCCGCCTCCTGCCGTCTGTCAGTGAGTATTGAAAGTTGACGTCGAACATAGGCGGTGTTCAATTAATGTGACTGGACCGTATAACTCTAGCTGATGCGTTACCGATCAACGTTTATGTCATAAAATGGAATGCCTACAGACGTCCTTTCGATGTTAATTACTGTATAGCTACCAGTTTAGGTGATTAAATACACCATTTTCAGGCCTTAACTGACACTGAGGGGGTTAACTCCAATCGTATACTCGATTCTATCAGCGCATTCTCGAACGGGTTATATTATTTTTTGTTTTTATTTCTCAATAAAGTTAGTTTTTAAGTTGATGTAGACTTAGTCTTTCATTCCCTGCTCACTCTTGAGTCCAAGCCCAAACACATTCTTAGATTTGCAAGCAGTGCAAAAACATCTGCCTCTGATAATTCCACAACGAAGAGGGTAGCTGAAGAATTAAATATTCTATTCATCCTGTAATGAAACATATGTCGATTTCGCTCTTGCTATCCAAAGGAGTGAAAAAACTGTAATGGTCTTAAAACACTGTCAGGATACTACAGTGGAAACAAGGTGAAACGAAATCCATCTATGACACAAATATGTGCGTTCCATTTGAGAAACTGAGAAGCTGCTCGGAAATTAAAGATGGTCTGGTCAAGGTTTAAACTGGAACAATGTGATACTCCAACACACCGATACATACAACAATAATTGCATGAACACCAAGTTGAAAGTTTCCATTACAAGCAGGTCCTTAGAAAATTGGCTTGTTCAGAGTGGGGCAGTCAAGCCGAAACAATTCAAACATCTGCAATGGCACCTTGTTATTCCTCTGCAGAGTACTCCTGTCACGTTTGGTACAACACATGTCACGCCAAAGAGGCGTATATAGCTGTAAATGACATATGTAGACTTATAATAGGCTGCTTAAAATATATTCCGACCGTGTGGCTTTACCACCTCATGTTCTAAGAGAAATAGTTGCGAACAAGGAAGGGAAGAAAATGTATCAGAAGTCAACTCATCCATTACAAGGATATGAGATGCACGTGTACAGGTTGAAATCCGGAAAGAGCTACCTCGAAACATCAGAAGTACTCACAACCACAGATGAAACAGCCGGTTACAATTGTGGAAAGCTAAGCACCTCGTTCCCCCTCATTGGTAAAGGGTATCTGAAATTCAACCACTTGATTATGACAAGGGTCGGCTGACATGGAAATCCATGAACAGATTGAGATCATGAGTGGACAGATCCTGGATTAATTTAGCGAGATGGTTCTACGACAAAGAAGACAATGTCAAGTGCGACGTGGAGAAGATGAGACAGTTAAACATATGCTTCATCTCGACTGTTTCCAAACTCCTGCACGGAAGATGACTGGTGTGAGGCCTCAGAGAATGCACAAGAAGTGTCCAAGTTTTGGCCAAATTCTGTGTAACGTAACGCTTGTTCAAAATGGCTCTGAGCACTATGGGACTCAACTGCTGAGGTCATTAGTCCCCTAGAACTTAGAACTAGTTAAACCTAACTAACCTAAGGACATCACAAACATCCATGCCCGAGGCAGGATTCGAACCTGCGACCGTAGCGGTCTTGCGGTTCCAGACTGCAGCGCCTTTAACCGCACGGCCACTTCGGCCGGCGTAACGCTTGTTAACTGTGTAAATATATATGTTTCTGACACGAGAATAATAATAACAATAATACGAGTAGAACATATTATGAAGTGAATTAAATTTTCCATACATGGAAGCAGAAGAAATTGGCTACAGAGAGCATCTAATGGTGATTATATAACTGTAAACAGACTTTTCTTTTAAATAAACAATTATGGATTTTACTTTGGGGCTGACTCTTGGTCTTAGGTGGGAAACGAAGAGCTTCGATTCTGTATCAACACCTGAAACGTTATAGAACCGCTGAGTTTTAAAAAAACTGCATTTCCTTTTTGTTTACTCACTGTTTCAGGGCAGCTCCTGATTAAGCGTGTATTATAGCTCAACGGGATTCATATCCATCTATTAATTCTTAATACATAATTCTTGCCCAATAACAGGTAGCTGTGTAATTATTTTTCTAAATATTTTAATAACACAGCACACAGCTTTATCATTCTGAGAATAATATATATTTTTCTTTACTTTGCCACTAAAATTTAAGTCTTTTACGTCAGTAAATGACCGTATCTTTTAGAAACGAAATATAAAAAGAAAACCGATATAAACGAATTTTGTGCTTCCAACTGCCTTACATTACTGGTCTTGTCATTTACATTATGTTTTAAATTTATAAAATAAGGAAGCGTGGCACAGAACAAAGGGACCAACTGACCTGGAATTATCTCTATAAACGTCTAGCAATAATAACGGTCTTCGTATATTCAACTCAGTCTTATTTGTCCAGCATACCTTTTGCTTAACTGTGTGTATGCTCATTGTAAGTATAAACTGAGAGAGATGGTGCAGTGATTTAGACATTAGAATGATGTTCAGTCCCCGTCTACTTAGCTTGATGTACGTTTTCCATAGTTAGGTGGACGATAATATCCTTTCTTTGACGATACGATTGCTTATTTTGTTCTCCGTGCTTGTACACCTGAACGAGTGCACGGTCGCGGCCAACCTCATTGATGACGAGAAGCTAAACTCTAATCTTCCTTATGCGTGTATGTGAAATATGAAGGATATGACAACTCGCTGTTGTACTTACATGCACTTTTTCCACTACTTCAATATCACTAGAAACCGACAAATTTTTATACTTCTCAGTCACAGGTGTGAATGGAATCAACAAATTTATGAGAGCTGTGTCGCTGTTGTAAGCAGTAACGTCCTCAGGAAAAGAAAGCTAGCAATAAATAGTCGATGAACTAGAAAGAAAGTGTTAAAGAAAACGATCCATACTTTGAGAGGTGGTAGAGTGGACAAAAACAAGACAAAAATGAGCAGTAAATATGGGCTCTAAGATGCATATCTTAAGCGCTATGAGCAATTGTTCATCTTCGCTACTATGAAACACGTCTCTTCTACCAGCAGCTCTCTGCTGTTACGAACGACCTATAGAACGAAGTAAACAAATGGGGACAAATTCCTCTGTCATTGACGATCGATACAGCTTGCAGTAAACATATTTGTGTTGTTTCTGTAAATAGTATTCACAGTTCTGTTTACGTGCAGTGCATGCATTAGCGCCAATGGAACCAGTTAGTGTTCTGATAAGCCTCTGAAATGCTTTTACATTGTAGTTTTAGCTTTGCACTTATCAGCATAATGGAAGCCTATTATTGCATACGGGACATGACAGACGTGATCTGATGTTGTCTGGGAAATGGAAGCAACTGTCGAGTGTGTTATGTACGCTGAAAAATATCCGGACCCTAGCGTACCATCTGCACAGTTATTCAGCTGTCTTTTCCAGTGACTCTGGCTCCATAGCTCCAACAGCAGGTGATTGTGGCAGACCTCTCGCACCATTCGTGCGGTTGTGGTTCAATGGCTCTGAGCACTATGGGACTTAACATCGGTGGTCATCAGTCCCCTAGAACTTAGAACTACTTAAACCTAACTAACCTAAGGACATCACACACATCCATGCCCGAGGCAGGATTCGAACCTGCGACCGTAGCGGCCACGCAGTTCCAGACTGAAGCGCCTAGAACCGCACGGCCACACCGGCCGGCGTGCGGTTGTGTGGAGGAGCTAGTAATGCAGCGAGTGGAAGAAGATCCTGGAACCAGTGTATCTAGAATTTCAGCACCTGTTGGGGTTAGTCGTCCTCTAGTCTGGCGATGCTACATGAACAGCAGCAATACCCATCCACATGCAGCGTTTCCAAGCCCTTCGGCGAAAAGCTCAGCCTGCCAGAATGCAGTTCTGCAAGGCTGTTGCAACGAGTGGTGAAGGACCACTTTTCACGACAAAGATACCATTCACAGTCGACGCTGGTTTCAAGCGAGATGGGATTGTCAATTTTCATAACCAGCATGTGTGGGTTGATGCAAATCCACACGCAGTTTGTGCAAGGTGTCTGAGACGATTTTAAATTTATGTGTGGGCAGGAATTATTGGTGATATGCTAACAAGTGCTTAACATACTACCAAACAAGTCAACCGGTGCAGGTATCGTCAGTTCCTTTCAAACGACTTACCTGTCCTGCTAGAGGTGGTACCATTTCAACAACGGCTGGAGATGTAGGTCATTTACAATGGAGCACGAGCCCATTTTCTCCTAAATGTCAGAGAACACCTCAGACAGCCATTTAATGGACAATGGACTGGTCGAGAAGGTCCAGTACTTCGGCTAGCTCGTTCCCACCGATATTAATCCCCTGGATTTTTGATTGAGGAGATATTAGAAATATTTGGTGTGTTCAAGCCCTATTAATGACGTGCAAACACTATAGGAATGCGACTTCACTGCCTGCCACTCTACCCGTGACCAACTTGTAGCTTTTCAGAGAGTGTGTGATTCCCTAAGACGTCGCACAAAAGCATGCCTTACTATGAATGGGCGCTGTATTGAGAACCTCTTCAGTGATGGATGTAATAGCAACCAGATCACATTTGAAGATCTGCTATTTCACAGGAACATAATAATGTGTTCTCACTTATTTACGCATTTGTTTACTGCATTCTTTAAGTCATTTGTAATAGCAAAGAGCTTGCAGTAGAAAAGATGTTTTCCGCAGTAGCGTAGATGAAATAGTGCCCATAGCTCTTGAGGTTTGCATTCTATAGCTGTTTTGATGTTGTAACTGAATGTTCCTATTAATTCAGACCAAACATCCAAGGCAATGTAAAAGAAATTTAGCAACACAGATAACAATAACCAGTAACGTTTATTAAAGTGGTGGCACGACAAATATACTTACCTTGAGTGACAGTTTCATCTGTGGTACTTGATGTCCTACACAGTACAAATAATAGACTCTTTAGTTTCTGTTATCTTTCTGTCTCTGGGCAGTCTATAATATAGTCACTTCGATTTAAGCATTTTTAATGACACTTGTAGGTAAAAGTTCCCATTGCTTAGTAATAGCGACTGTCATATGGGAACTGTAGTCCACCACTTAATTGAAGGAGCTGTGCTCTGTAGCTGAATGACAGGAAGTGGGCTCTACAATGAATATCAGGAATGGGTGGGTGTCAGCAGCACATCTAGTTTGGTTCCTGTTGGCGGACGGATCTCCATCTGCGCCCTTACTTGGTGGAAGCGAAGTTGCATGAGGTTGACACCACACTCTGTGACGTGTGGCAACTCGTGGTTGTGCGGCAGCGTTCTCGCTTCCCACGCCCGGGTTCCCGGGTTCGATTCCCGGCGGGGTCAGGGATTTTCTCTGCCTCGTGATGACTGGGTGTTGTGTGCTGTCCTTAGGTTAGTTAGGTTTAAGTAGTTCTAAGTTCTAGGGGACTGATGACCATAGATGTTAAGTACCATAGTGCTCAGAGCCATTTGAACCATTTTGAACGTGTTGCAACACTATCGGCGGATGGATACGACGCGCTGGTGAACGTGGTGCGGAAGCAGCAGATAGTACGAGTAGCGAGAGTCTGGATAGTGTGGCCTCTCGTTTATTGCTGCCTATCTCTTGAGCTACATATAGAGTTGTAAAACTACCGTAAGTAAACGTACACTACGGTAGTTTTGCTAGTAGCTTTGGACATGTTAAGGTCATACCCGCATTACCTACGTTAGGTGTGTTGCATACCTACTGGGCGTTACCTCATAACGATCGCTTTCTTTACATATGCGATCAGCGTCGTGCTAGATTCCCCCAAACACCGTAAGCGGAGAACCATCTAGAAACGGAATGAGGATATATAAAGGGCTGGGTAACGGAACATTTTTGTTCTATGTGGTTATCCTCCTGCCTGTTATTTAAAAGTAAACAGTACTTACAGCAAAATTGAAATTGTCAATGTTCAGTTCAGATTTTATTTGAAAATTGTTGATTTTATAGATTTATCATGTAGCGCTGGAAAACGCAATTTCCTCAACAAAAAGATCAAATAAAAAAACAACAATATATCAAACAACGCTTAACTATTTCGTCGAACGTATATAAAACATAATTCTGTTCCTCATAACCATCTTCCGCATTTATCAATAATAACAGGAAACTCACCTCTTTGATCATGATGAAGAATGTTCTCGTGAGTACAAAATAAAAACAATAATTATATTTTTATGTTTGCTCATGTAAACTGTACTTGCATCAAAAGTTACATAAAAGCGCGAAAGTTACGCGGTCTACTAACTTTTATTGCTTATAAAATGCAATCTGTATTATGTAAGGATGCAAAATACATAATGGACTAACACTGAATTATGTGCGGTTCTAATTATGTGCAAAACAAACAAAGAAAATCAAGAGAATCGTCGGTTCCCAGTTTCTCTCTTATTCATTTATGTTTCTTTCCATATCAATGCTACCAATACTAGCGGCAATTCTACCATTTATTACGTCATTTATGTAGTATATCAAAACTACCGAACCGCCGTTTTCGTACTGCGCTCACGTCTAATGGACTTTCCTCCTCATTTTGTTCCATATTATCACCTTTTAAAATATGAAATACTTTTTTTTTGCACTCTGTATATCGAGGTGCGATTTTCATCAGGTCGCAGCGGATAATAATATGCTGAATAGTGCCGGCCGCGGTGGTCTAGCGGTTCTGGCGCTGCAGTCCGGAACCGCGGGACTGCTACGGTCGCACGTTCGAATCCTGCCTCGGGCATGGCTGTGTGTGATGTCCTTAGGTTAGTTAGGTTTAAGTAGTTCTAGGGGACTTATGACCTAAGATGTTGAGTCCCATAGTGCTCAGAGCCATTTGAACCATTTTATGCCGAATTATGACAACGATTCGTGTTTCTTTTTTTTTTAACGGACCTACATATTTTATTTTCTGTGGCAGTCGGAAGACCCATCGAAAATAAGGTCAGCTACGTAACATATGTGAAACTTTATGAAACACTAACAAGATAACAGTGCCAAAAACCACTGTCCCGCTATCAGAAGAAGACGTCCCACGAACGTGAAGTCTCTTTCCAATTCCACAAAACAGTATGTAATACCATTAAAAAACTAAATCGATGTCATAATTTTGCAGCTATAAACGTAAAAGTTACTCATGTACCTCAGAAAAATCGCCACACAGTCCGCTGTAACTTTGCGAATACCTTTACTCCATACATTTTCTGGTGTGGCCTGTCTTAGTTGCGTCACCCTATATTATGGATTGCTACCGATATAAAGTTGAAAAACTAAGTCGGCGTGTAATCCATATCAGCCGAAAAATGCCATGGTGGGATCCATTACAACGACCATACACGCAGGTTGGGTTACTCAAAATGATGTTTTATTTTCTCATGTTACAGGACACTACGGACATATCTACAGTTTAAATCATTTACATTTTACAGTTTTACACAGGATACGGATTCTCAATGCATATTCAGCAAACAGAATATCACCACATTTCTTCCCTGCCTTCATTAAGTTAAGGTGATGAAAATTAACGTTCCCTTCGCCTCCTTCCTTCCCCATGCAGATTTGAACCAACTTGTATGGTGTTTATTGCGAAAAGTACAGACGAAAAATAGAAAGAAATGTCGCTATGGGCAAATAACAATCTGAAAAAAAGATTGCTCCCTAGATTCAGACACCTTACCGCTTTAAAACAGCTTAACCACGACGTGGTTACCTTAAAGGTTACACAACGCTTCCAACTGACGGGCTACATTCACGTTCGTTGTAGATCTTCGAGAGTCATTTCAACACCGGCGTTTTATTAACTCTGTGGTGCCTGTTGCAAGAAAATGAGACAAAGCACACAGTAAACGTCACAAGAAAACTGTGTGGGTAGTTCACCTGCCCGTCATTCCAGGTAATATATTTCTTGACGTCTTCTGCTACCGCACCCACTTCCGGTTGTTACCGCAAAAGAATACAGACAATACAAAAACTGTCACCACAAGTTGATATTAATCCCCGAATAGCAATTCTAAAAATTATGGCAATTTTTAATAGTCTAACACGAGAAGCTTTGGAAGAAACATCTAATAATCGCCTTATAAACTGCTCACAAAATTTGAAGAAGCAGCTCTGGTAATAAATCAGGTAAGTGACACATTCAGAAGATTATGACCCAGAAAAACATTAGAGTTTTCAATTGTGAATCAGTCATATGCTATCCTCCGATGGTTTTGGGTAAATGCGGGCTATATAGGCCACACTGAACTCATTTCCTTGTTTTTACATCACGAAAACAAACGTTCAGATGATGCTTACATAGCTTTCGATGGAACGCTTGCTCCATAAAGTGCGCGCTTACGGTCTATACGATGACATATGTGGTTGGATAGAAAGTTTTCTAACAGACAGACAGCATTATGTCGTCCTGAATGGGGTGACTTCAACACAATCAAGCATAACTTCAGGTGTGCCCCAGGGCAGCGTAATAGGTCCGCTGCTTTTTACGATTTACATAAACGATCTGGTTGATGGTATTGACAGCGGCATTAGGCTGTTTGCCAATGATGCTGTAGTCCACAGGAAAGTAGTATCAAACGAAATTTGTGAACAAATCAATGAGGATTTGCAGAAAATAAATACGTGATGTAATAACTGGCAGGTCTCTCTCAATATTAGTAAGTGTAACCTACTGCGTATAACAAGGCGAAAATCCTTATTAATGTAAGAGTACAAAATAAATACCCAGTCTTTGGAAGTGGTAATATCCGTCAAGTATCTGGGTGTGAATATTTGAAATGATCTCAGATGGAATGATTAGATTACACAAGTAACGGGCAAGGCGAACTCTAGATTGCGGTTTATTGGTAGAATCCTGAAGCGATGCAGTCCTTCAACAAAAGAAATTGCTTACAGTACGTTAGTTCGTCCAGTCTTAGAGTACTGTTCGTCTGTATGGGACCCTTACCAGTTGGGTCTTATCTAAGAGATTGAGAATGTCCGAAGAAGAGTAGCAAGATTCGTGACTGGTACTTTTAGCCATCGCGAGAGCGCTACAAATCTCGTAGAAAGTTTGAAGTGGGACACACTTACAGATTGACGACGTGCTAAACGGAAGGGGCTGCTCATTAAATTCCGAAATCCGATCTTCGCCGAAGATGTAGAGCATATATTATTACCACCAACTTTCAAATCGCGCAAAAATCACCATTCAGAGGTCAGGGAAATTAGAGCTCGCACTGAGGCGCTCAGACAGTCGTTTTTCACTCGCGCAATCCGCGAGTGTAACACACCCCGCTTGGTGGCTAGCGGAGTATATATGTAGATATAAACGTAGAACATAAGTCAGCTGAAAATACATTTGGATTATATCTGTAATTACGTTAAAGAAAGCACTACTACAATGTTAAAACCGAGCGAGTTGGCGCAGTGGCTAGGACACTAGATTCGCATTCGGGAGGACGACGGTTCAACCCCGTGTGCGGCCATCCTGATTTAGGTTTTCCGTGATTTACCTAAATCGCTCCAGGCAAACGCGGGGATGGTTCCTTTGAAAAGGCACGGCCGGCTTCCTTCTCCGTCCTTCCCTAATGAGACCGATGACCTCGCTGTCTGGTCTCCTCCCCCAAAACAGCCCAACTACAATATTAAGTACTGTATATTTCCTATTTCTTCTCTTACATTAATTATATACTGTTAACTGCTACACCATCTACACACTACGGATAAAGTTTGTTATCAAATATTGAACTCAAAGTGAATGGAGTCCTGAGTCAGCATATACGTTCACTTCTCATTGTATGACATACAGTCAGTATTTATTTCAACATTCCCGTCTAATGACATTTATGACGGTAATTGTTTTCGAAATTTATAACCAGGTTGCAGTACATTTAAGCAATCTAGGGCTTTATTGTGAAGGATAGTTATAAAGTTTTAACTTTAACTTTGAAAGAATAGTTACTTTTTAGTAATCTGTAGTATGCAAATGGAATGGAATGACCCCACACTAGGCACCAAAAATCTAATTATCTTCTGTGGTATGCAAGTCA
The DNA here is from genome assembly GCF_023864345.2 of Schistocerca serialis cubense. Lineage (NCBI taxonomy): Eukaryota > Metazoa > Arthropoda > Insecta > Orthoptera > Acrididae > Schistocerca > Schistocerca serialis. Next base: position 1,007,275,133 of record NC_064640.1, read on the forward strand.
ACTAGAATGTCCCCACACTGGGAGACAAAAAGCCGTTAATAAAATTATTATAACGGGTAAAGGATGTCACAGTATTTACATTTATTACTTGCAAATAATGCAAAAATTATATACACAAATTTGTCAGGATTGATTTCACTAGGCATGGATGCAACCCAAAAGGGAACATTCGCAGGTGTAAATACACGATCTTGATTAAACTTGGGGGGAGCGGGGGTATATGGAGGGGTCAAAAAAATGCAACACGTATTTTTTCGTTTTTGCCCAGTTTCACTTTTAAGGGATAAAACACATCCAGCAACCTAATTTAGCATATTAGGTTTAGAGAGAATATTTTCGAAACCATGATATGTAAAACGTATGTTTCATATAAAAGTTGAAATGTGTTTAACGTACTTAAAAACTGTATAATCAACTTTTGTAATAATCTTAAATTTTGCAAAATACCCCACAACCATTAATTAATTTTGAAAAATGAGTACTTGCATTACAACGTAAAGAACCTTTCACGTTTCATTCGTCCATGCGTAATAAAGCTGCTTTCTGAAATACCATTTTTGGAAAATAAACTGTATACTATCCTATGTACTGTCGGAGTATTTTCAGCATCACTAATTAAAATATCCAGACATTCGTTATAATTCTAATTATTAGTTTTACTTATTTTAGTTTTATGTTTTAATTTGTTATTTTACGTTTTAAGTCCTCTAAATATCCTGTTTTGTATCAGACACGTTTCACAACATTGGAAAACTTTGGCAGAGAGAACTGAATATGTACTAGTAACTGCATCTTGATCATATCGTTTCTTAAGTGGCGACTGGCTTCATAATCATTCAACGGAACTAGATCTGAAAATCTTCTCGCAAAGTTTTATCAACACCGAAACCCGTATTCGTCCAATTGCTGTATCTGTCCCGTCTAGCCTTTTGGGATCACCAGATGATCCTTGCCCTAAGGAACAATGCTCAAAACGGCTATTTAACATTGACCATCCATAGTTTTAAAAGAAATTAATGTAGAGTTTCGATCGAGAATTCGAGGATCTCTTTTTGAAGCCTCAAATGTTCTTGTGAAGGCATCGAGATCTGGTAAATTAACGTATGAGCATGTCAAAAGCTGTTTGACAGAAGTTTCCTTCGCTATGCAGGAGAAATATCAGTACTGTCGTTAGATTCTTAGGGTGGTCAGTGTGAAAGAACTACACACATCAAAAAAAGGTTTGCATCACCTCGGTTCCGAGAGTTCCGGAACCTGTGCAGAAAATTGGATAGAGATCAACATAAACATCATTTCCGCCATTTTTATTGCTCGTGAAGTCCGCCCCCGGTACTTGCGTGGTCAGCGTGACAGAATGTCAAACCTAAGGGCCCGGGTTCGATTCCTGGCTGGGTCGGAGATTTTCTCCGCTCCGGGACTGGGTGTTGTGTTGTCCTAATCATCATCATTTCATCCCCATCGACGAGCAAGTCGCCGAAGTGGCGTCAAATCAAAAGACTTGCACCAGGCCAACGGTCTACCCGACGGGAGGCCCTGGTCACAAGACATTATTATTGCTCGTGAAAACCACACATTGCATGTTGTACCACCATACAATGAGACCTTCAGAGGTAGTGGCCCAGATTTCTGTACACGACAGTACCTCTAATACCCAGTAGCACATCCTCTTGCATAGATGCATGCCTGTATTCGTCGTGGCATACTATCCACAAGTTCATCAAGGCACTGTTGATCCAGATTGTCCCACTCCTCAGCGGCGATTCGGCGTAGATCCCTCAGAGTGGTTGGTGGGTCACGTCGTCTATAAACAGCCCTTTTCAATCCACCCCGGGCATGTTCCATAGGGTTCATGTCTGGAGAACATATTGGCCACTCAAGTCGAGCGAAGTCGTTATCCTGCAGGAAGTCATTCACAAGATGTGCACAATGGGGGTTCGAAATGTCGTCCATGAAGACGATTGACTTGCCAATACGTTGCTGATATGGTTGCACTTTCGGTCGGAGGATGACATTCACATATCGTACAGCCGTTACGGCGCCTTCCATGACCACCAGCGGCGTACGTCGGCCTCACATAAATGCCACCCCGAAACAGCAGGGAACCTCCACCTTGCTGCAATCGCTGGACAGTGTGTCTAAGGCGTTCAGCCTGTCCGGGTTGCCTCCAAACACGTCTCCGACGATTTTCTGGTTGAAGACATATGCGACACTCAACGGTGAAGAGAACGTGATGCCAATCCTGAGCGGTCCATTTGGCATGTTGTAGGGCCTATCTGCATGCTGTCGTGGTTGCAAAGATAGACCTCGCCATGGACGTAGGGACTGAAGTTACGCATTATGCAGCCTACTGGGCACAGTTTGAGTCGTAAAACGACGTCCTGTGGCTGCACGAAAAGCTTTATTCAACATGGTGGCGTTGCTGTCAGGGTTCCTCCGAGCCATAATCCGTAGGTAACGGTCATCCACTGCAGTAGTAGCCCTTGGACGGCCAGAATGAGGCATGTCATCGACAGTTCCTGTCTCTCTGTATCTCCTCCATGTCCGAACAACATCGCTTTTGTTCATTCCGAGACGCCTGGACACTTCCCTTGTTGAGATCCCGTCCTGGCACAAAGTAACAATGCGGACACGAACGAACCGCGGTGTTGACCGTCTAGGCATGGTTAACTACAGAGAACACGAGCCGTGTGCATCCTTCCTCGTGGAATGACTGCATCTGATCGGCTGTCGGACCCCTTCAATCTATAGGCGCTGCTCATGCATGGTTGTTTACATCTTTGGGCGAGTTTAGTGACATCTCTGAACAGTCAAAGGGACTGTGTCTGTGATACAATAACCACAATCAGTGTCTATCTTTAGGAGTTCTGGGAGCTGGGGTGATGCAAAACTTTTCTTGATATTTGTATTTTGAGTGTCGTACCTGAGGACAAAGAATTTATTCGTCTGGTGATTTCAGATGGCTCTTTGGGAGAGATACAATCGTTGGACAGGTACGGCATTCGATGTTGGAAGAACTGTGTGTGAAGATTTTCGTATCCAGTTCTGCTGAATGATTATTATATCATTCTCCACTTGAGAATCAATGTAATCAAGCTGCAGTCACTAGTACAGAATGAAGTACGTTTGCTTAGATTTTCCAATGTACTGAAATATATTTGATACAAATTAGGATATTTTTGAGAATCGCCCACCAGAATTTGTGAAGACTGCTCAATTTTTTTTGATATTGTGTTGTCCGTCGTCTGTATTATGTGAAGAAATTTCGTTCATTTTGTGTGCATGGCGTAAAAAACGTTATGTTTTAAGCATTTCTGCACAGATAATAATTATTGTAATGTTTATACATCATAATAATGAGTACTTATTATTTTCAATTACAAAATACAAATATGTGCAATGGTAAACTAAAAAACACAGAAACATGAATTTAAAAAGTAAAATAACAATTTAAAACATAAATCACATATAAATAAAACAAATAATGAGAATACTAATGAACGTTCGAATATTTTAATTAAATATATTGAAAATACTCCTGTAGCATATTTTGCACAGCTTATTTTCCGACAACTGTATTTCAGCAAACATCTCTATTACATATACGTAGGTGGATGAGGCGTGGAAGTTTCATCAGTTTATGTTGTAAAAAATTATTTAGTTTCTCAAAATTAATTAATGGTGATGGGGTATTTCGCGAAATTTCAAATTATTAGAAAAGTTGATTACACAGTTTTCAAGAATGTAAATTACATTTCACCTTGTATATGAAACAAATTTTTATGTCTGATGCTGTGGAAGGTATTTCCTCTAAACTTAATATGTCATGTTACCTTTCGGGGTGTGTTTTACCCCTTGAAAGTGAAACTGGGCAAAAACGAAGAAATACGTATTGTATTATTGTGACTCCTCTACATACCTGCCAAATGTCATCAAGCTCGTTTATTTACACCTGGGAGCGTTTCCTTGTCAGTAATTGTGCATGTGGCGCGGTAGGGGGGGGGGGGGGTTGATGGGTAGATAACCGTTCTATTTCAGCACATGACTGAATCGGTAGCACATGAAGCCCTATGTGGATGGAGTGGGTGTTGACACGACATCTAGAAGCAGCGTGCATTAGTGGCGCGCGGCCTTTAAGTGACAGCTAGCGGCTCGCAGCTCCATACCTGTGAGTAGGAGCAGCTTAATCCGCGTCCAGTCCCGCCACCGAGCCGTTAGCGCAGCTCTATTGTCTTGCCGGCAGCAGCCGCTTACTGTCTCCTGATGCTCGTCGGTGTCTTTTGTCTGCAGTAATTAGACTGCAGACGCAGCATTCAGGTGGTATTTGGAGCTGTAGGTTGGATACTGGGAACATATTTAAATGTTCGTGGATACGAATATTGCACCGAAACGGAAAACAGGCAACGTAGAATGGAAACTGAAGATGTCACAAAATGGTAATAGACATTAAGATGAATGCGGAAACCAAACCTAAAGTCTGAAAACCGAGTAGAAAACAGATTGACATACCTCCAGAGTGCAAAGTCAGAATGCTCTATGCGAAACACTAAGCCAGCCAGTTAGGACGACCTCGAATGTAAATCTTCCGAAAGAATTCGTCTTCGTCAAACCTTAGAATGACGCTCGATTGGTCCTGCTCCGGAGTTTTGCTCTTCTTTCCCTCAGGACGCTGAATTTCCTGTTGTAGTGTAGATAAAATTTGCGATGTCCCTCAGTGAACAATCCACGGTGGGTAACATCAGCCCTGTCAGTTTTGGTTACAGGGTGCCATCTTTTTCGATCTCGTTTCATAAAATCTACGGATGGTGTCCAGCACAAAGCGCACAATCTCGAGCCACATTGCCACGGCAGTCACTGCACCAGCCACTGCACACGGCACGTTCGGTAGCGACTAGACAGATTTTCTTGTGAAATGTCTGTGAATGTATCCAGGAGTCCGTTCTCTGCATTTCTGAATCAAAAAAATGGTTCAAATGGCTCTGAGTAGTATGGGACTAAACATCTGTGGTCATCAGTCCCCTAGAACTTAGAACTACTTAAGCCTAACTAACCTAAGGACATCACACAAATGGTTCAAATGGCTCTGAGCACTATGGGACTTAACAGCTGTGGTCATCAGTCCCCTAGAACTTAGAACTACTTAAACCTAACTAACCTAAGGACATCACACACATCCATGCCCGAGGCAGGATTCGAACCTGCGACCGTAGCGGACACGCGGTTCCAGACTGAAGCGCCAGAGCCGCACGGCCACACCGGCCGGCCATTTCTGAATCGCCGAGAAGGCTGCAGCTTAGCAGCAGGTCCGTTTGTCCATAAGGAGAAAGTCTTTAAGCACGCCGCTCCAGGGTCTCGGATCATTACGAGCTTGGCGGCACCCCGCAGTTGTCAGTCAGTCTCTAAACTGGTCATCCTTTTGAGAACAGAGCACAACATCTGTAAAGCACACCAGCTCGTTTCTGGCTTTGGGGAAAGTCTCACGACATCAAGGAACGGCTTAACTGGAGCTCTACTGTTCAGAGCTTCAGGCTGTGAAGTATTATACGTGACTATTAGCTGAGTATCTGTCTTTGCACGGCTACTTGTTTATTCCAGTCTTCTATTAGCCCATCTTCTCCTTCCCCCCTCTCAATCCATATTCTCCTTCAGCCCTCCCCCCCTCCCACTTTCTGTCCATCTCCTCCTACCCTTTTCTCTCTCTAGTTTATCACGTTCACCCCAAAATCAGGCTGGTTGTTCTCAGCTTCACAGTATTTCTTTCTATATCGTAACTAATATGTGTACCAATATTGGTTGAAATGGTTCCAGGGGTTTAGGGTGCGCTTTTTACACATCGCTTTACCCGTGTATACACATGCCAGATATATTTCACATACATTTAACATATTTCACACGTATTTATTTACATATTTCACCTATATCTTTAGCGTAGTTTGCCTTGCAGTGTCATTTCCTCGCAGCTCAATATTTATGGCGTTGGATCTCCTGAACTATGTGCTGCACAATGATATAATTTTGCAGGTACATCCATTGGTATATTAGGCTACTGTCTGCGAAATCTGGCATGAATAGAATGAGAATTAAAGAAGTAATAAATTAAAATGTCTTGCATGATGTGGTAGTTTTTCACGCACCTCAGTGTTCATGACGTCATATCACCTGCACCATGTGTTGTAAAATGATAAATTTTTGTACCTACTTTCAGCGACAGGTGTGGATACTGTTTGAGTAAAGTTTTGTGAATAGAGTAGTAGCAGCGAAGTAATAAATTGAAACGTTTCGCATGATTCGACAATTTTTCACGTACCTCAGTCTTTATGAAGTCATATGTACTGAACTATGGGTCGTACAATGATGCAATTTTTCTGGTACGTTCATTGGTATATGTGAATACTGCCTCCAAGATATGTCGCGAAATTAAAACGTCATGCTTCATGTGACAGTTCTACTGTATGAACAGCGAAAATGTAGTAAGCGATAAACATTTTTCCTTTCATCATTTTGTGGGGGTCGTTAGCGAGAAAAAGTTTCGTAAAGGTTTGAAACTGCATGAAAAGTTTGTCACAAATCTCTAAGTGCTCTCATTAGTTTCGTTGAATCGGTCCAGTGGCTTAGGAGTGGATGTGGAATATACATTCATACACTTATACGTACATTCATTTTTATAATATGTATGGATTACGTTAGTAGATACATGTCTGCTGTCGTGAAATCCCCGCCCCACAGCACCGATGCACTCCATCAGAGGAGCCAAACAAAGAGGCACACAGCACTGATAAACTGGAGTAACGTGCGGTAACTGTTTTCGGCAGAAGCAGAAATCTTACAGCTGTGTCAGGCCAATCGCGAGGGCTTTTTTAGCCAGCTGGACAGCTGCAGTATGCCCATTGATACAAGAAACTAATTACCGTACGATACTCAAATCTATCAATGGGCTGCGTAATTTGATTTTAGCTCTTCTAGAGGCATGTTGTGGTACAGGCAAAGAGATTTCAGTATATAGCAGGCTCGTACATACCGACAAAAAATTAATTTCATAATTTTGGTTTTATTAAGTTTTGTATTGCCAATAAATACATTGCTATTAACTTAAATTAAACGTAATCAATGAAACTAATGGAAAACCAGGCTGCCAGTTAAGAATTTAACGACGTCGAATATTGTAGCAGAGAGGGCGCCTTTATTGCAGCATTATGGTATGTCATAAATATCCACACGTATTCTATGTTATCAGCTATGACTCGTGCAGCTGTTTGTTAACACAGTAAAGAACCTGTTGTCTCGACGTAGAACAGCGCTAATGTGTGATGGTTGCTTATGAGTGTATGTTATATACATAAATCAAACTTCAGCATAGAAATGAATATTGCTTCTCAGTCTGGTACCCTTAACGGTGTGGTAACTTTATCAGGTGGATCTGATAGAGGGAATAGATGATCCAAACAAGAGCAGCGCGAAGGTCTTGTGGCGATGCTCACCTAGTAGTCCGCCCAGAGGCAGAGTCATTATGACTACGATGTGGTTTGCTGATAAAATTTCGGGAGCGTATATCCCTAGAAAAATCCTCCTACACAACCTCGCGAAAGGACCACGAGGGCAAAATTTAGATCTGATAACAGACGGAAACTTAGCAACAGTCATTATTTCTGAGCACCATTCACGACTGGAACAGGCAAGGGTGGCAGAGACAGTAGAACAAAATGCATCCTGCACCACAACACCTTAAGGTGGATTGCGTGATGTAGGTGTACTATCTGCGCAACAGCCTGTAGCCATGTCAGCTGGCACCGACGCCACAGCCTTAAATAGCAACATTGCCCACTAACAATGAGACGGATGATGTTTGCGCTAGGACTACGATTCTCGTGTTGCTATGCGCACAGGGCATTTTCATCCTATCATGCCCCTCACCCATCTGACAGCGGACGTCTCCTGACGTGACCGTATTAAATGTGGGGAATCAATAGTGCAATACCCACTGCCAAAGACCAGCACACATCACACAGTGAGAATATATAGATTAAAACTTTCATCCACGCACTCTACATCTAGATCATTTGGTTATCTGCAGATAAACCTTTTTATGAAAGTCTAACAGACCTAATGACAAGTTATATACACAAAGTAAATACACCATAAGCAAAGCAAACGACGCACCACGAAGTAATTATTCGAATGGGACGTAATGGACGTTTTACGCTCAACATTTATACAACCAAAGTAGCGAAATCACATGACAGCACTAGTCCGAAGGAAGAAGGGAAGAAAGGAAGAAGAGTCCACTTTGCGAACCACTGTGCCATTTCAGACGATTACTGCTGTAGGCATCTGTAGTCGATATTTAGGTCAGTAGTCGAAATATTGTACGCATAATGGACTCGGCAACTGACTTTCTCGAATAGCATAACACGCAGTTCGCTGTCTTTCGAAACAGGAAATTAAGCAATACCTGGATGGATTCCGTGTGGCGGATTACACCGTGGACCTGCGTGTGGTCTTTAGGAGGTTTCGCACACACCATCAGGGAAATCTGGTCTGGTGCCCAATTTTTGCCTCAGGGAATACGACAGACAAACAGTTAAAATACAAGATTAAAAGTTTCCAGACAGATGCCGCACACGAATTCCCTCCTTTAATGACTGTGACATCAGGAAGGGCATCCGGCCACGAAGTTACTTAACAAAATAAAATTTGTGAAATCGTGAAAAAACGGTCAGCGTAATAGACAGGATAAACGGTAGGGGAAAGAAAGAATGGAATCGCCAACTCGTCTAGAAACCCAAAATCCTACCTTCAGTGATTCACCGCGAGAACACACGTGAAATCAAGCAATTTGCGCCCAAGTATGCTGAAGAATGCGCAAGCCTCAAGTATCACCTTTTCTTCCATCGACAGCAACAACAAAAACACAACATAGTATGCTATAGCTTAACCGTGTGAAGTGTGCTGACGACCAGGCAAATGATTGTGGTACGTTGTACAAGGTTTTTCTTTGATACCTCTGGGGTTCCAGAAGACACTACAAGACACACAGACAAATGACACACATCAGTGGATAGAGCATCTGTTTGAGTTTCGCTTCATAGTATGCTCCGTGCTGTAGTAGCAGAGCTTCCCACTAGGTGGCAGGCGTGTCACATGCAGAGAAGTCATCCGCTCCGTACGGCTGCATCGAATTAGTTCGCGCCTCCAGACAGGTAACCCAGCTAACAGATTTACAAAGCAGGCTACTGTCTCGGTGCCCTTCCGGCGCAGCAGCGACTACACTGAATTGCACGCACTTATTGACGTTTGCCACATCACAAACGTTGCCCATATTTACTGCCTGTATTGTGAGTTAAAAACTCGGAGAGATCTTCTATCCGCCGGCCACTGTGGCCGAGCGGTTCTAGACGCTTCAGTCTAGCAGGTTCGAATCCTGCCTCTGGCATGGACGTGTGTGATGTCCTTAGGTTAGTTATGTTTAGGTAGTTCTAAGTTCTAGGGGACTGATGACTTCAGATGTTAAGTCCCATAGTGCTCAGACCCATTTGAACCATTTGTTTTGAACCCTCTAATCAATAATACGTATATTTCCTCTACGTCTTGTAGTTTTTGTACAGTGTGCAACATGGCCTTCTGACGGTTTTGAACTCTTGGCTTTAAGTTTTAATTTTAGCTTTGTATTTCACCAGGAAGTCTAATTCTGACACGAATGTTATTGCTATTTTTGTGAACGAGAATTAACTTCCATTTGTCGTGCCTTTACACTCGCGTAATTTAATTACACTAACGTAATGCTACACGTTCATTAGCTCTGCATAAGTACAAGTCAGTATCTCGACAACTGAACACTATAGTGGTTGATCCGTACTAATGTTTTTAATAACTTTAGATTTAAAAAAAGTTAACCGTGGCGTAAAACTGACAAGATTAAGGCAGTCATATTAGTTCAAAGCGTTTAGCAGATGTTACGATGGGTCGTCGTATAACACTTCATACGCACACTGCATTCATTACCTTAGTCATTATTCAAATGACTTTGAAACATCTTCCAAACCACAACGCTTAAATTCAATACTGGAACGAAAATAAGTATACAACTTTAGCTTACGCGTTTTCCATCTGAAAAGGCATACTACACTCATGCTCATAAATTAAGGATAATGCTGATACATGGTGAAACAACGCTCTGGTGGGAGGTTTGCGGGTTTAAATCACCTCGGGGTATGACCATGCGGTGCATTTGACCTGCGGTCGCCGCACGGTGACGCTGGCAGCAGTCCACATACGCAGAGGTGTGTTGGTGCATGTCAGGGTACGGTGCAGCAAGTGTGCAGACGTTTTCAGACGTGCTAATGGTGACTGTGTGTTGAAAATGGCTCAAAGAACACATGTTGATGACGTTATGAGGGGTAGAATACTAGGGCGACTGGAGGCTGGTCAAACACAGCAGGTCGTAGCACGGGACCTCCGTGTGCCACAAAGTGTAATCTCACGATTATGGCAAAGATTCCCGCAGAAAGGAAACGAGTCCAGGCGCTAAAGTACGGGGCGTCCATAGTGTACAACCACAAGAAGATCGATATCTCACCATCAGGGCCCGCAGACGGCCACAGAGTACTGCAGTTAGCCTTGCTCGGCACCTTACCGCAGCCAGCAGACAGGAAACGTGAACCGCCTTCTTTAAGACTTCTGCAGCGCGAAGAGATTAGGAACACACAGACTTTAGCCCTCGATCCTTCAGTTATCAGCGAGAAATGCAGTGTTAAAAACTCGCGCTCGGGAGGAGCGTATCTTAAATCCTCATTGGGTCATCCAGATTTGGGACATTCGAGGCTTCCCTACGTTCATTTATGACAAGCTTGGGGATAGTTCCTTTGAGAACGTCAAAGTTAATTTACTTGCCACACGTTTCCAATCCGAAATTGTGTTCCGTCTATAATTACCCAGGTGTCGACGGGATGTCCATCTCTATAATCTTGCTTCCTTCTTTTTAGCTATCGTTCACTTTTCGTGGTGAGTGTACCCAACTGAAAAGAATATGGATTTCACCAATCCGGAAACGCACTTATTTGGGTAGTCGGTATGTTCTCTATGATATTGCGCTTGTTGATATTGCGCCTGGTATCATCATTTTTTCTTAGTGGGGTTCTCATGTATTTGATTGTTCTGCAGTCACTGCCTCGCTTACTGTGACGAAAACGCATAACAGGCATTTATACCTCACATGGACAACTATTTTCTGAACTATCTGTCATTTATTTATACATCGCATAGAATTTACGATCGACGATCAATATCTTTCTACACTTCTTGGTGATATTTACCCAGGTAAGTTGGACGCATGATACAGTGGTTTACAGAAATTAAGAAAACCGCAGTAGGTTGGAGAAACGCAGCAACTCGTATGTTTTAACCATTTTGCTGCTGAACAAAACTAGCACTTACAAAGCAGAGTCCCAGTTGTCAGCTTGAATTTCTGTACTCTGCAACCCTTTGTATGTCTGAGAGTTCGGGCGACAGTCGCCGTTTCTGAGTGATTGAAGCCAGTTTCGAGGACTGGCATCACTCACTGGACGGACCGAGACTGACAGCCATCAGTAGACTGAGTCACGTCAGACGCAATCGGAGTCGATCAACTGGCGTTATTGTTCGTACCAAGCGATGTGGCACAGTGGTAGAAAACAGTGACTCGCGTTCGGGAAGACCGGCCTTCAAATCCCAGTTTGCCATTCAGATTTAGCGTTTTCGTGCCTTCGATAAATCGCGTAAGGTGAGCACTGGGATGGTTCATTTGAAAATGACATGGCTGTCGTCGTTCGCAATACTTCCCATTCTGAGACTATGCACGGTATCGAAATACCTCGTCGCTTAACGGATGTTAAACGGTAATCTTCCTTATGGTTGGTACTGCTTCTTTCACAAGCTGAGGTAAAAACTTCCAGCCAAAGAATCCGTAACCAAAAACTTCAGCTAAATTTCGGAGAAGTGATACTTTATTATTAGTAGTAGTAGTAGCAGCAGCAACAGTGGTAGTATTCCTTCGTTTTGGCCAACTGGTGACCACGTTAGTTCAGCTGTCTCGTTGTCCCAGCCTTGACTGCCACCAAATGCTCCTGCATTCGTTTCCGGTGTTGTTCTTTTCAGTCTTGGGTCCACACTTTTCCAGCCCTCAGGTTTGGCTGTTCCTGGAAACCTCTGTGTCTCCGTAGTTTTTCCACAAGCGGATCACGCTCTTTGATATCTTTAGTAATCACTTCCAGCTGTCGTGGATCTTTCCCAACTTCTGTGCACCGTCCTACTTTGGTTTTCTTATATTTTGAGCAAGTTAATATCCTTTTAGGTTTCTTCCTGGGAACATTGGTGTCACGAAGCAATAAAAGTATATCCTTCTTTCCCGAATCGTTCAATTACCTTGGGAGTTTTCTCTAAATCTGTTTTTCATTGTCCTAAAGTCTCTCCAGTCTTGGTTGCTTCTTACCTTGTCTTTGCCAAAGTTATTGTGTTTTCCAGGAGTAACCTTCTTTGTGTTTCTTGAAATTAGTCTAAGTTCGCTCTCTTAAAGGCAGTGATCCGCATCTGGGTTGGCATTTCTTTATATTTTGTTGCGTTTTTCGTGCAATTGCGACATGGTAAATTTGGAATTCACCAAGCTTGTAGTTTCGAAACGTGCAGACGTTCGAAAGTAGCAGACTTTATAAGCAGACTGAATGCTCTGCATACCCACACTAGTCACTCTCCATTTCGGATGGATCTCCTGTCAGCTGTATAGTTTCCAAAAATTTCCAGGTAATTTATTTCCTTTCGAAGCAGGCCTTAGAATCCCCAAGCAGAATGACGGTGCGTTTGTCTAATACTGTTTAGAGGATATATTCTATCTACTCCCTGAATGCGTCTGCTCCTTCCAGGTTCTTCTTATTCGCATGATTGATTCTCCCATGTACGTTCACCATTGAACAAAGTCTATTTTAACACCTGTAAGGGAAAATATAAGCTCGGCTGTTAGTGGAGGTGAAGTCCATAATCGAACCCAAAATATTCCTGCTGACAATAATCCTGTACCTATGTGTTGGATTGTTTTCACTACACGTTTATTATTACTATTATTATTAAAACTGACATTTTGTTTAAAAACTTCAACTTATCTAGAATATATTCATTATTTCGTAATGACATATTTGTCTGTTGGTTTTCCACATCCCACTTGGTCAATACCGGGCTGGTCCCCACATCCCGCCTCATTTACGCGACTCGCACTATTTCGTGGCTTACACTAGACGCAGACGACTGGGGTAAACTAATTCCGCCCCGGGGGTACGGGGTGGCGATAGGAAGGGCATCCGGCCACCCTCTGACACTAAGATCGCCAAATCCATTGTAACTAGGCCGACACCGCGCTGAAGTGGGACAAAAGCCCAAAGAAAATGATGATGACGATGATGATAATGACATATTTGCCTATTATCTATTTACACGCATTAACTCATTTGATTCAGCAAGTATAGATGACAAGCACATTTACGGTACGTTTAAAATCCATGCATATGCCCGAAGCGGAACTTGAAGCAACGACCTCTGCTTGCCGGGCAGCGATGCTACCCTGAGGGCACGGCCAACAGATTCAAATTCGCACCGATGGGAGACATTTCCTACAGTGAACAAAGTCCCCACGCGATCTATGGTATGCGGCTGCTGCAGGTACAATGAGGGTAATATCACCAAGTACGGTGCGCAGGAAGGCTTATTAAAGTGGTATGTATGTATGCGGGTCGAGGACTGCTCACAGCCGGAGGAAATGTTAACTGAAGGCACGCGAACATATTCACTCAGATGCACATCACGAGTGAGACACGATTTAGCTTGCAAAGTGACAGCAACCGTGTTTCGATTTTGCAAGAAGCTGGTATCTGCTGTCATAAATCAAACATCCACGAAGGAGGTGCCTCTGGACGGGCCTCTGTACGGGCATTCCTGCATGCCTCTCTACGTGGAGCAAGTCCTATGGAGATAACATCCGTGATGATTATGCATGCTAGTGCAACAGGTGATGATTTCATCCTACAAGAAGCCCAGGCTCGACTATACGGAGTTCGTCTCGTGGACCAATACCTTAAACACTAAGAAATTCAGAGCGTGGAGTCGCCAGCATTATCTCACAACGTGAGTCTAGTAAAGCACGTTGGAATGTCCTCTCCGTGCAGCAGTTTGCAGCCTCCTTCAGAGACTCTTGCCCCGTTGAGAATATTTTTGCAAGAAGCTGGTAGGAACCGTCGCTACCAGCAACATACGTCGCTGTATTCTTGTTTGGGATAAAAACACTTTGAATCACCGTAACGTGTACTGTTAGAGATTGACACATGTATTTTGTGCATTGCTAAGATTTTACTCAGGCTCTAACATAAATTCTGGAACATCATTTTCTATATTTATCGGTGCAGTGCCGCATGCCCTTCACTTTGGATACATTTCATCACACTCGACATAAACATTTGAATTATTGCCGTGTTAGTGTTTTTTGTATTCACCACTGCCCAGGCACATCACCGTCCCCCACCAGCAATGGAGGGTGAACCTCTGACCATGCCAACCACTCGCACTGGCGAAACGACAAGAAGAATCATTAAACCAACAGTCGGCCAAAGATTACGAGACAAAAGCCAACAGGCCAATACGTTTCCTTTATTTGTTGGAGCGGATGTACTTGATTAATTAAGTGACATAATTAATTATTATGACATTAATTCGGAAATATTAATTCAACTGCTACTTCTTGGAAATTTGGTGACAATATCCAATCTTCATGAAGAAAGAAAAATCTATTGGTTGGAATCTCCCTCTTGGATCTAGTTTGAATCGGTCAAGTAATTTATATGATAAACGGAAATTTCATTCTGGACACTACCAAATGGTTCAAATGGCTCTGAGCACTATGGGACTTAACATCTATGGTCATCAGTCCCCTAGAACTTAGAACTACTTAAACCTAACTAACCTAAGGACAGCACACAACACCCAGCCATCACGAGGCAGAGAAAATCCCTGACCCCGCCGGGAATCGAACCCGGGAACCCGGGCGTGGGAAGCGAGAACGCTACCGCACGACCACGAGATGCGGGCCGGACACTACCCCTAGAGAGTTTCCGCCACTCCTTTCCTCCAGGAGTGCTAATCCATAAGGAAGTGCTGGAAAAAAAGTCTTATTTCAAACCGCCAGGATCAGTTGATAAAAGATTCTTCATTTACTACAGGTTACGATTTTCAATATTTGAGTTTCTCCGCATGTACAGTACCTCCGTACAAAAAGGTAGAACTAGATTTAACAGTATACCAAGACTGATAGACTGCGCTAGTACTATAGATTTTACTATCGACTGCATAATGTACTGTGTCTGATCAGAAGTGTGTAATGCGGAACTGACCATTAGGTGTTACGAGAGGCAGACCCGCCAGTATAAAAGGTGGCGGGGAGTATTGTGTTGTCAGTAGAGAAGCAGTAACGGGCAAATGTGTTCGGCAGGAAGCTCAGTTACTTCGAACGTTGACTAGTCACTGAATGTCTCTTGAGTAACACATCCATCAGAGACATTTCGGCCTTTTTAGAGATGCGTAAATAGACTGCCCGCGATGTGATTGTGAGGTGGAAATTCGAAGGAACAACGACAACTAAACTAATACCAGGCAGATCTTTTGTACTGACGGACAGGGATCGTCGAGGATTGAGGAGGGTGAAATCAGCGGAAGGAATCACTCAACAGTTCCGAAGTGCTACCAGCTGTCCAACTAGCACAATCACTGTGAATAACGAGATCAAAAGAATGGGGAACAGTGATCGAGCTGCCTTTCTCAAGCCACAAGTTTCTGTATCCAATGCTAAACGGTGCGTGAGGTGGTGACACCACTGGACAGTGGGTGATGAAGTTTGGCCAATTCCTGGCGATCGTGCCAACAGTCAAGTACAGAAAATGTGATGTTACAGTATGGGTCTTTCTCGTGGTTGGGATGTGACACCCTTGCGGCGTTTAAGGAAACTCTAAATTCGGAAGGATATCAACACATTTTTCAGCGTAGTGTACATTTCGGAGACGATGACCGTTTGTATCACCGTGAAAATGCACCCTGTCATAAAGCAACATCCGTGAAGCAATGGTGTGCTCACAGTAACATTTTTGAAATGGACTGACCTGCCCACAGTCCCGACCTGAACCGAATGGAACGCGTTTTCAATGAGTTAGAACGCCGACTTTGCTCCAGACCCCAGCATCCCATATCACTACCATCTCTGGTTTCAGCTCTTGAGCAGAAACGGGCTGCCAATCCTCCTCAGTCATTCAGACATCTCACTGAACGTCTCCTCAGCAGAGCTCAAGCCGTCATAAAGGTGAGGGCTGGACAAACCCCAAACCCAATATCAATGTTCAGTAATAAGTTGCTAAACTGAATTCAGCAATTAACTGACAATGAGACTCCACTGCATCAATCAGGTTTTCGAAAGAATCGCAGTTGCTGTGATTGGGTATTGGCACTGACGTCTTTCGTCGAAGCGGGGTATCAAGGCAAATTAAAGGCTGCAGTAGCATTTGATATCTTACGGCAGCATTTGACACCGTATGGCGCCATGGCCTGCTACTTAAATTTTCAGAAATCATACCACGTAAAAAGTTGGTTAATTTAATGGATAGCATACACAGCGCTAGACGATTTCATGCATTCCTTGGAGACAAACTGAGCAGGTGGTGACGGCTCAGTGATGGCGTACTTCAGGGCTCTGTGTTATCACAAACCCTTTTTAATCTTCATATTAGCAATAATCCCAACACTAGGGCTAAAAAGATGCAATTTGCTGATGAGCTAGCACTAGTTTATCAAGCAAGAGAGCTGGAAGAGTGTGAAGGATCTTTGACCACAGATTTACACGTAATGGGCGACTATTTCAAGAACTGGAGATTGAAGCCAAATCCATCTAAAACGGAAATAAATGCTTAGCTTCTTAATAACCGTGACGAAAATCTCAAATTAAATGTGGTCTTCGAAAACATCCCCCTGGAACATAACTCATACACAAAATACTTGGGGATCATTTTAGACCGGGCTCTTACCTTTAAGAACCGTCTAGAAAACGTAGCAAAAAGAGTGAGCATCAGAACTTATATTGTAAGAAGACTGACTGTGTCAGGATGAGGTGAAAATGTTGATACTCTTCGTACTGCTACATTGGCATTAGTTCACACCACGGCAGAATACTGCGCTCCAGTATGAAAAACAGAGCACATGTACGCGTACTTGGCGTCAAATTGCATCAAGCAATGAGAATAATCAGTGACATTACTAAATCTACTCCAATTCCATGGCTACCTGTGTTATGTACTATTGCTCCTCCATCAATAAGATGAGAAGCAACAGACTCAAAACTAGAAAACCACCCTGGCCAACGGAAGATGCAGCTCTTGTATATGATGTTTGTCAAGAATGGAAAGATGTTTGGCAGAAGTTTCCTCCGACTAATTCTCATCTTAGAACTAACCGTAACAAACGTGTGAATGGATTTGGTCTTCCCAGGAAACTATGCACACCTCAGAATCGATTCCGTACATGGACGGGAGATATGGTGCTGTTTGTATGAAAGTGGGTTCAAGGACGCCCCGGCATGTGACTGTGGTGATTGTGTGCAACTGTGCAGCACCTGATTGAATAGTGTATACTACGAAAGTTTTCTGGTGGTTTCAGTGACTTGCAATTGGTGACATAAAAAACTGTAGAGTGGTTAAAAGACCGAGACATTCACTTATAATATTTTCTCTGGATCGTTTATTTGTTTACATTACGTATATTTTTGTGTATATTTAACGTTTTATATATTAAGTCGTTAAACAAAACTGTAAAATGACCATGTAAGCCATACGAATAAATAAAATAAGTGTCCGGATACTTTTGATCGAATTGCGTATTTTACTATTGGCGACAGTGACGTAGAGTGTCTTTGATTTGATTTGATTTAACGCCGCAGTAAGAACGTTGCCAAGTAGGCTGTTGCGAATGCTAGCCGAGAATTATATGAAGATCGAAACCGGTAGAAAGTAAAGAATTATTTTATCAACAGCTCTAGGCGGTGTGAAATATAACTTTTCTCAAATACGTATGTGCTGTGGGACGCCACGTGCACAAAATGTATGGCGGTGAGTGTCATTGGAACTGGTAAGAGTAGGAGACAACCCCCGGAATATACAAGCTTTGACTTAGATTACAACGTTTGATCCGATCTTCAGTTCGTTAAAATTTTACTGGCAGAAAGCATAGTTAGGGTTTCAGATTCAGGTCTGGCACGCAGCGGTGACCTACCAGGAAGTTGGTTACCAGCACTGTCTACACGCAAAGCGGAATTTTAGTTCTTGCACTTGCCCTATTTTACAGTTTTACTGCTAGAGTCTTTATACACAAAATTCAGGAGGTACATAACGTTGGGTGTGGGATGGATGTTCATAAAATTGTTGACACCGAGCGAGGAGCCGCAGTCGTAAGACAGCCGACCCGCATTGAGGAGCAGTTCGAACAGCCGTCCGTTTAATCTGCTTTTAGTTTTCTGCGATTTCCCTTATCTACTAAGACATGTGCCTGGTTTTTCCTTTGGAAAGAACCCGACCACTTTCCTTTCGTGTCCTTCGCCAGCTCCTTTTGCGATGGCTTTTCTTGTAGAGAGGATGTTAAACCCTTAAGTTTCTTCCTTCGTTTCCTATACCGAAATGTCATTTTGGATCTTCTGCAGTGTGGTATCACTTAAACTGTGATTATTTCTTGTTATTCCTGCTCTACATCATCACGGTCAACTGCACTACTTAAACCTCCACAACCGAATAAACAACTTTCCCAACCAAATAACTAAGGTTCAGAGATTATGAGACCGATTACTAGTTCCTTGCGCGTGTCCACCGAAAGAGTAGAAGCACAGATTTTCTTGCACTCTCTGTGAGAGGTGACTATTGCTCAACGAGTGAAATCATTGAAATTGAGTACACCACAGGCTCCGAAATAATTATTATCAATTATTCTTTAAGTTTTTTCCTTCTTCTTGTTTTTAACGTGACAATCATTGTGCCATAGTGCCTCACGGATCGTTGATACGAGCGCATGGAACTCTACTAGAGAACTGACAGGAATCACCACCATTACTGCCGGCCAGTGTGGCCGAGCAGTTCTAGGCGCTACAGTCTGGAACCGCGCGACCGCTACGGTCGCAGGTTCGAATCCTGCCTCGGACATGGATGTGTGTGATGTCCTTACGTTAGTTAGGTTTAAGTAGTTCTAAGTTCTAGGGGACTGATGACCTCAGAAGTTAAGCCCCATAGTGCTCAGAGCCATTTGAACCACCATTACTTTAATAGAATTATACACTTCTAAATACCTTTTGATAATGACCCACTCAGAAGACTTAATATGTTGATGTTTCGCTACAATTTTTGAGTTGTTGTTTACATTTGCATTTTTGAGATGTCAACCAGGAATAATTCTTCCCAGGTATTTCACATCTTTTTATGCACTAGTCGCGGATTAAAAAGTAGCCTTGTAAATCATAATGTTAATGTGACATCTCCCACTTTGATACGTTTCTGAGAAATAAACAGAATGGTGTCATTATGCTTTACATTGAAACTGATAACTTTAGAATAAAACCACTTTTCACCAAGCAACTTTATGGATTTACTCCTTTTGATCGCTCAGACATGTTTTTGGATCTGTGTTCCATCGTCAATATAGTCTGGCTCCTTATTTCGCGCCCTGTAACAGCATCTGCGTCACTATACACCACCAGATACTGGATAACATTATCACCACTGTCAACAGAACAGTTTCTGTATTGCAATTGCTCATTTATAAACGTAATTAATCAAGAAGTAGCCACCACTTAAACAGGTGGAGAAGTCAACAGTTAACTATAGACACTGGTGCTTCATTCGATCGACAGTGCTAGCTTATTCTATTTTCTTCATTTCCTTGAGCTCAATTATTCCATTCAAAATTTCGCGACGCTCAGAACTATACGACTGTTTGAGATTAGTCCACTAGATAAAAAGAAATGCAACTCGTAATTACTGTCACTGAAAAGTTGCGAGCCCAGCCGGAAAAATCAGTGCTGCGAAGAATTGATGCACAGGTGGCGTCTTTACGACCTACTTTGCACTCCAAGGAACTGTTTGAATTCTTATTCTAAAGGTGATGCCGCGTTTAGTCATGCTCAGCCGATCGTTACCTCTGATGCAGTCGCGCATGAACTGAAAGTAAAGAAATGCCATTGAGGCACTGTTAAACAGCCACTCCTCCATTCTGTGATCGGGGGACTGCACGCCAGTGCTGGTATTTTTCCGAGAAGTAACCGACCCAGATTCCTTCGTCAGTGAATCTCGAATCCGAAATGAAGCTCCTCTCCTCTCCTCTCCACTCACCTTCCTTCCCCTTCTTTCAGTCGTATTATTTCCACTTACAGAGACATGATGAGTGCTGGTCCTTTGGATCTGCCTGTAATTTTATTTTTACAGTTCCTATCATTTATCCCAAGAAGGAAATTACTTCATCTACACCTATACATACACTGAGGTGACAGAGTCATTGGATACCTCGTAATATCGTGTCAAAACTCCTTTTGCCCGGCATATTGCAGCAATTCAACGTGGCATGGACTCAATACGTCGTTGGAAGTCCTCTTCAGAAATGTTGAGCCATACTGCATCTATACCTGTCCATAATTGCGAAAGTGTTGCGGTGCAGGATTTTTTGCGC
Organism: Schistocerca serialis cubense; assembly: GCF_023864345.2. Classification (NCBI taxonomy): domain Eukaryota; kingdom Metazoa; phylum Arthropoda; class Insecta; order Orthoptera; family Acrididae; genus Schistocerca; species Schistocerca serialis. The sequence goes on from NC_064640.1 coordinate 1,007,295,881, forward strand.
GAACTGACCTCTCAGTTATGTTCCATAAATGTTCGATGTGATTCACGTTGGGCGTCTAGGTGGCCAATTCATTCGCTCGAATTGTCCAGAATGTTCTTCAGACGAATTGTGGCCCAGTGACATGGCACACTGTGATCCAAAAAAATTCCATCGTTGTCTGGGGAACATGAAGTCCATGAACTGGTGCAATGGGTCGCCTGGTAGACGAACACCAGAACCTATTTCATTCCATGTAAACGCAGCTCACACCATTATGGAGACACCAACAGCTTGCAAAGTGCCTTGTTAACAACAGGAGTCCATGGTTTTGTGGGTTCTGTGTCATACTCGAACCCTATCATCAGCTCTTACCAACTGAAATTGGGAATCATCTGACCGAGCCATGGATTTCTAGTCGTCGAGCGTCCAACCGATGTGGTCACGAGCCCAGCAGAAGCGCTGCAGGCGTTGTCGTGCTGCTAGAAAAGGCACTCGCGTCGGTATTCTGCTGCCATAGCACATTAACGCCACATTTCGCCGCACTGTTCTATCCCACACGTTCGTCGTACGTCCCACATTGACTTCTGCGGTTCTTTCACGCACTGTCTGTTAGTACTGGCAACACTACGAAGACGTCGCTGCTCTCGATCGTTAAGTGAAGGCCATCGGCCCATGGTGAGATGTAATGCCTGAAATTTGTCGTTCTCGGCTGGCTCTTGACACTGTGGATCTCGGACTTTCGAATTCCCTAACGATTTCCGAAATGGGATGTCCCATGCATCTAGTTTCAACTATCATTCCCCGTTCATAGTCTGCTAATTCCCGTCGTACGGCCATAATCACGTGGGAAACTATTTCACATGAATCATCTGAGTACAAAATGACAGCTCCGCCAATGCACTGCCCTTTTATGCCTAGTGTATGCGGCACTACGTGAGCATATTGCGATCACATGACTTTTGTCACCTCAATGAATTTAGAATGATTTTTTAAGTGTATTGCCATTATTATTTTCGGAATGTTCTACAAATCGTATCATTGAACAAATGTGGCTTTTTGTCCTCTTTTATTTATCTTACTTGGTACAGACGCGCACAGGATAATAAATTACTCACTCCCAGGAGACATCACACTAAAAGTATGCCACACTGCCTCTAGCTTTGATAATGGCCTCAATTCGGCAAGGAAGAGAGTTCAGAAGTTTCTTTGCTTATGCCACACCCAGCTGAAGTTACTCTTTGATGATAAGTTCCCATGGAGCTACCAAACTGCTGGGGACGTTTACTCACCAGTTTCACACGTTGCTCTGAATGGTTCTAGACACTTTCTATGGCGTTAAGATCGGGTGTTATAGCGGATTAGAACGAGGTGCGATACGGGGCATGAATGTTCGCCTAACTAGTGACTTATGCATGTAGTCTTGTGAACACCGCTGTTGTCAAGTTGCAAGAAGGGAGTGTAAGACCGGGAGCACGCTCATCACGAATCTGTAAAAGAAACGGCAATACTTGGTCACCGATATATTTGAACGATCATAATGTCTGATATTCACGGTAAACTGAGTAAGTACGCCCAAATCACCAGCTTCCTCCGTATACTCCGGATTAAACGCTTCATTGAGCCGTCGATAGATTGTCGATTTTGGTAGTTTTCAAATGATGCAAGTCGCCGAGTACATCGATGAAGCCTTTAACCAGCAATATGTGAAGGATGTAGTTGAGACTGGGGATAGTTCTGTGACGTTTTGGAGGTGTTTTCCTTACCATGACTTGGGTCCAATCATTAAGTTTACAAGGAAAATCTATCAGGATGCTTATTCCAACATTTTCGGTGACTAAGTATTTTTTATACACCTTTATGATGAGTATACTGTGGATACGCCTGTCATCCTCAGTGGTGTACTTATCCAACTGGTGTACAACTTTATTGTACTGCATCTCTTTATAAGCATTATTCCACAATACATTAACGGCTTTATAGCTTCCTTTTAATCTCTCTATTAGCTTTCTCCATCTCCTTCTTCATTTCAGTCATATTACTGTGGAACAAATTAGCCAGTAACCCACGTTTTATCCAAAAGCACTCTGCATTCAAGATGAGATTAAAGCTTTATTTTCTTATCACCGGCGCAACTTCCCTCTCATCACTTTCCGCTTCTGTTTTCTTCTTTCCGTCTCATCTGCTAATCTTACCTTATTAGTTTTCGCTGTTCCTCTTGTCAGTCAACTTCTTCTTCACATTGATTCCTTCTGCACCGTTGTCATACATTATTATTAGATGTAACTACTCACATTCGACAAGAACGTAATGAGGAAATTGTTTAATGTTAATGAGACTGACATTTATTAAATTCCACGTATTCATTAGTATACATATTATTATTATTATTATTATTATTATACAGAATGTTTCATGATTCCTATTACAGGCTTCTAAGGGTTGTATAGAGGATTTAGTAGGTATAGTTTTGATGCGGAGCCGTTTGTATATAAAATAAGTTTAATGGTCGGACGACTTTCAAATCACCCACTTCACGGTACTCACACAGACTGAAAAGAGGACACAGTCATCAGTCCCTGTTGTAATTGTGACACCACATACCATTTTCGTCTGGCTACAAACGGCTGCGAGGAACTGGTACGTTCGCAACTAGGAGGGTTAACTGGACGCGCTGTACTCTCAACTACGAAGGCGTCGTCCTTCGTCATGACGACGAGTACTCGAAACTTTGCTCCTGTAGACCACACAAGTCAGAGCCTATTGTCTCCGCTCTGTGCGTACCGTCAAGCGGGAGATTCGAAAGTGTTCCGTTATTCAAACTTATTTTACATCCAAACCACACATAGGACATGGGACGTGGGACGTGTGTCGCGGGACGTTCCGTGGGAAAACTTATTCTGCTAAGTCTTCTGTACGACCCATAGAACTCTGCAATGGCAACTGTGAAACAGCCTATATATTGCTCATGTATTATACAAATTTTAATGCTTACTCACTGATAAAGTCTGTTTAGATACAGGGTGATTTTGCCCACCGTGTACAAAATCTAGGGAATGATCGATTAGAGGACACGGAACTTATGTCCAGAAATGCATTGTTTCAATGCTAGAGACCATTTATTCAATCCAATCATACATTGTTACAGATACTGCGATCTAATACACGCTGTACCATGCAGCCACAGTTACCGTAGCCGGCCGGAGTGGCCTTGCGGTTCTAGGCGCTACAGTCTGGAACCGAGCGACCGCTACGGTCGCAGGTCCGAATCCTGCCTCGGGCATGGATGTGTGTGATGTCCTTAGCTTAGTTAGGTTTAATTACTTCTAAGTTCTAGGCGACTGATGACCTGAGAAGTTAAGTCGCATAGTGCTCAGAGCCATTTGAACCACAGTTACCGTATGCATGGTTTCCTCCTAGAGGCTGGTACTGTTCCTCATACGTCATGCCCTAGTGCCCTCTCCTGCCATAGTAATTGGTAATGTTGTGACCGATTCACTTCTCCCGCTGACTCACCTTATAGTGGATGTTATCCTGCGTTGTATAGAATGGTTCCTTATTGCAGTCGAGAGCTTGCCGACATGGTGTTCACTTAAGGAAAGGCCAATGGCAACGGTCGGCTGACAGAAAAGTTGTATCAGGAGACCTATACCCGCCCACAACCACGGCATTCAATGTTTGCAACAATGTTTCACGTTTGTCGGAGACAGGGTCGTATCAGGAAGCGTGAAATCATGAAGGACGTACGCGAAGTGTTCGGATACTAGACTCGGAGGAAAATGTGATTAACACTGTGGAAGGCGGTCGCCCTGTCAGGAACAGGCAGTTGGCCCGCCAATACAGGGGAAGCGACTGTGTGGAACATTCTCCACGACAATTGTTACTACCCCTACCACTTCCAGGGTGTCCACGGCTTACTAGCGACAGACTTTCCACTTCAGCAGCAGTTTTGTCACTGGTTTCTTCACCAGGCAACCACGATTCCGGAATAGGGTCGTCCATCCTATTCACAGATGAGGCCACCTTTACGTGGAGTGGTATCTTCAACTTTCATAATAGTCATCTGTGGGTTAGTATGCAGAATCCACATGGTATGATGACAGCGAATCTTCAGCATCGGTGCAGCCGGAATGTGTGGGCCGGGGTAATTGGCGGCTGTATATTGAGACAACTCTTCCTTCCTCGTCGCCTAACAGGCCGGAACCATCGGCGTTTCTTGCGGGTGACGTTGCCTCCCCTGCTGGAAGAAGTGCTATTGATGGATCCGAAGGTTTATGTGGCTACTACATGTTGGTGCTCCAGTGCACTTCGCCGTTAACGTCCGGAAGCATCTCAGTTTTGTTTTCCCTGGTCGATGGATCGGACGAGGCGGTCCAGTTGCATGGCCTGATCGTCCACCGGTTCTCAACCCGTGCGATTTCTGGTTATGGGGCCATCTCAAAAGTATCGTGTATGGGGAGCCCATTCCAGATGTGGAGACAATGGAGCAGCGTATCCGTGCTGCCTTTGACACTTTTCGGATGCAACGTGGCCGACGTGAACGTGTGAGGCAGAACATGCTACGGCGCGTACACGCATGCGTTGAGGCACATGGGAACCATTTTCAGCACATACTGTGACTGTGGCTGCGTGGTACAGCGCGTATTATACCGCAGTTTCTGTAACAATGTATGACTGAATGAATGGTCTCTAGTATGGAAACCATGTATTCTCAGACACAAGTTCATTAGACCTGTTTTGTTTCGTATCCTCTCATCGATCAATCCCTAGGGTTTGTACACGGTGGAAAAAATCAACCTGTATAAGAGAGAATAGAAGGCCCTAATATTGGAGGTGAAATAAAGGCATGGGTAAATAATAAACGAATAAAAACTTCAAAAAATACACATTATGGTTCTAATCCCTCTTATTTGTGTTAAGCGGGTTTTCAAAAACACCGCAATAACTAGGATGAGCATTTAGATCATACAATGAAAGCTTTCACGTCCGTATGTCTTAGTTGTAGTGAGTCTTACGGATTGATTGGCGGTGGTCCAAGAAACTTTCCGTCGGCGAGACAGCACCGCCAGGAGCACCTCCGAAGATGTCCAGTGCAGTTCTGGGCGAAACGTCAGGAACCGAAAAGTTTCTTGGACCGTAGCCACATAATCCGGAAGACTCACCACCAACTGAGGGTTTAGAGTAAAAATAAGTTGCATTATATCTTTAAGGCAGTGTTTTGTTGTGCTAGAATGCAATGTTAGTTCAATTTTTGTATAAACCGTGTGAAGGATACATGGTTCCCGCACAAGGGCGTATCCAAGGATGAACGTAATGAAGACGAGTGGCATAGTCAAACAAGTGAAAGTGAAATTCGAGTCTATTCGAAGGATCCGAGAAACTTAGCGCTACTAGGATGTTTTCACGTACAATAACAGTGACTTTGTTGTATATTACCGACGGTAATTGCATCTGTTGCAAGTGAATACATTTCGCTACATCTCATTTCAATGAGCGAACGCAGCATGGCAGTTACCATCATTTACCTCAGTCGGATAGACGTGCCGTGACTTCGAATCGCAGTGATCGGACATCCAGTTCTAACTAAGGTTAACGCCTTGCAACTCTAAAGTAGCAAGCTACATATGAAAGAATATTGCTCTTAGTCAATTCACTTAGAGCACCCAATCTTTCTTATGTTGAAGCGCAAGGTGGCACCGAGTTTTAACGGAGATACTTCTGAAGACTATATTTCTGTCACTAAAATTTTTATGTTCTGACGATTTATTCCCATACAGCAGTGGAAATAACACTCTTGTCATTCATCGAAGCTATCTGGTCGGAGTACTTCCAAATTTAGGCAGCTGGCTCTAAAACCGAAAGTGTAATGATGTTAACCATTTTCCACATAGTATAGTTATGTATAAGACTCCCCCTGTGAATGGAAACTGGTATTTACAGAGCAGAAACATTAGCCGTAAAGAATGCTGTCACGTACGGTGTAAACTGCACAGATTCGAAAAGTATTATGTAAAACCTAGAAACAAATATGGATTCTATAAACTTACATTTACACACATCGGCGGCACACTGGACCAAGTAGGAGCCCTGTAGCGTGCTCTTCTCGGATGAGAGCAGGTTCAGTCCGCGTACTGGTTCTGGACGTGCTTTCATGTGGCGAGAAGTGGGAACACATAATGCACCGAGGAACATTGTCAAACGTGATCGTTTTGTGATCCAGCTCTTGGGAGGCATAATGTTGCATGGGTGTACTGACCTCCATATCTTTGAACAGGGTACACTCACTGGGCAACGCTACTGCGACACTGTACTTTTTATTGGTGTTTCGACAACGACTTCATTTTTTTAGATGACAATGCGCGACCGCATCGGACTGCGCAGGTGAAGGAACTCTTGGTTCGAGAGAATTTTCAGCGAATGGACTGGCCCGCCCGTTTTCGCGACTTACATCCCATCGAGAACGTATGGGAGACGATGCTAGGACGTATTCCAGCATGCCCAGACGCACCGACAGCTATCCAGCAGTCGTCAACCGAGCTGTTGGAGGAATGCAACAGCCTTCCACAACCTTGAGGCCAGATACGAGCACGTCGCAGGTTCCATCCGTGGTAATCACATACTCTATTAAGAACCACGTCCCGCCTTTGTAACGTCCAGGTAACTATCATAAAAAGTGAGGCTCCAGTGCAATTATAGTCTTTCAATAGAGGTGTCATTTCTATTCGTCCCACAGAGCGTTTCTTTCAGTTACCTGGTGTACAGTACTATAGCAGTTCTTTCTATGTATAGTCCGAGTTTCATCGGGCTGTGTCACTTGGCAGTAACGCGTCATGCGAAAGTTACTTTCGTCCTTAAAGTTTTGCACACCTGTGTATTTCCTGAATTGGGTATGAAGTGACGACTTCCGCATGATACATCAAACAGTTTCATGTCCAAAACAGGTAAATACTAAGTCCTTAATTTTGTAATTAGACAGAAATTAGTAACTGGATTTCAAAGAATGGAACTCTGTTGAAATCGCCCTTTTAGAAGTACGATGCAAGTAGTAGATCTTACTATAGTTTGTGAGATATGTATGTACCTCCGGTGTTCCAGTTTTTTGTCATTTTCCTGAATGATGTACCTGTGTATGTGTTTCCATTCAGTTTTCTGATTACCTACTGTTGTGTGAGTTTGGGAGTGCGTGGTTCTTTGCTTATGATCTCAATGATAGGCCTGATCGGCGCGGTTATTTTGTAATACGTGTAGGGCTGACCGTATGGTAGTGGCACATGATAATTAAAGAAATTATAACTGCCTCGATGGACGTTTTGTGGAACTGTTAAAACAACCAGAGGTTTTGTTCTCTATTTCACAACTTGCGACCGTCGCAGACCTGTCCCGAACCTGGCAGTGCAGGATTATACCAACAAAATTTGTGAGATCCCTTTGCAACGCGCACGATAGACGTCGACCGAAATAATACCCAGCGAAAGGATAATAGCGAAGGGGGCTTACAAGTCCTATTTCAAAAAGCGAAGCTGATAACTACACCTCTGTAATTAATATTACTGTGAGTAGAGACTATATGTCGTTTACTGGGGAGTTTCTCACAATTCATCGTTGCGAAAATAAAATCACGATGTCTTAAATGGTCCCAGAAACATTTTAGGGGAACAACTTACCTAAAGCACTCTATATACAGTATATCAGTGGTCCTCAAACTATTCGATAACGCGGAAACCCTGTTTATTCAGAAGGTGATCCCTGGACCCCCTTCCAATGCCATATGAAATTTCACATGGTATAAAAACGTACTAATTAGTATTACCACAGACAAGTAAAATCAAGAAAAATAATGCTATAAGTAATTTATTCAAAATATATATGATCGTTGCCTCGTGAATTAAATTTCAGTCTAAAATACAGTAACTTACAGTAATGCAGCAACAGTACAGTAATACAAAAAATATTGTAATTCCATTGAAATCTGGAATAAGTTTTGACACCATCAGTCTTAGGTCCGATTACACGTTAAGAAGATTTCGTTTTAAGATTTTAATTCTGCAAAGAGCAGAAAGGTATGCTCACGTAAGTAAGTGGTAGGGAAAGGCATCAAATGTTGCAATGCGTTTTTAGACAACTCTTCATACTCACAGCACACACGCAACCGAAAGCTACGAAGTTCATTTCTTTAGAAAACGTTTTTCCATGAAGGGGGAAAACATGACTAACCCCATTCGTTGAGGCTGAAGGTTGCATGGTGGTGTCATATTTAAATCCCTCTCGAGTTAAACTGACGAGAAAAATGCGCCTGATACAGCTTATTCCTGTATCTCGCTTCGAAAACACCGGGGGCTAAGGTTGTAAAGTGGCCATAGAAACCTGAAGGTGAGGGGCAGTTAAACCGTGTTTTTCTTATCTAATCACGTGATCTTGCTACTGTAAAAAAAAAAGAACAACATCGAGTGTAGGTTCTCTTTGTTGTGTAACAATTCGATAAATCCCAAGTTTTATTGCCGTTTTTTATTTTTAACACATCACTCATGGAAAATTAAAGAATCAGGATATTTTTCTTCAAAAATAATAAGACTGTTATTGTTTCAGAGTTGACATTTTTAATCTTTCCACAAACTGACTGAACCAAAGCAACTCTCTTCTTTCTCCGTTGCGATCTATCTTCCAAGATAATTTTTCATTAACCGCACCGAATATGAGCCAAGAGTTACTCGCAGAGGCGGATCTAGGAGCGTAGTTTGGGAGGGATTCCTCATCGTTTTTTTAGATAACGCAGAATTTGGAAGGGTGGCGAAGGCATGATGTTTATAAGAAAAGCAATGGCTAACATTTTTAACAAAAAACTTGAATTGGTGGGAGCTATCCGCCACTTGAAGATGAAATCCATGAAATTCCGAGGCATTGTACAGTTTTGTGCAGTTAATGTACAACTGCTTTTGAAAAAGTATCCTAGCAAAGAAGGAATTTCTTTCACCTGAAGTAGTCTTATACACTCCTGGAAATTGAAATAAGAACACCGTGAATTCATTGTCCCAGGAAGGGGAAACTTTATTGACACATTCCTGGGGTCAGGTACATCACATGATCACACTGACAGAACCACAGGCACATAGACACAGGCAACAGAGCATGCACAATGTCGGCACTACTACAGTGTATATCCACCTTTCGTAGCAATGCAGGCTGCTATTCTCCCATGGAGACGATCGTAGAGATGCTGGATGTAGTCCTGTGGAACGGCTTGCCATGCCATTTCCACCTGGCGCCTCAGTTGGACCAGCGTTCGTGCTGGACGTGCAGACCGCGTGAGACGACGCTTCATCCAGTCCCAAACATGCTCAATGGGGGACAGATCCGGAGATCCTGCTGGCCAGGGTAGTTGACTTACACCTTCTAGAGCACGTTGGGTGGCACGGGATACATGCGGACGTGCAATGTCCTTTTGGAACAGCAAGTTCCCTTGCCGGTCTAGGAATGGTAGAACGATGGGTTCGATGACGGTTTGGATGTACCGTGCACTATTCAGTGTCCCCTCGACGATCACCAGTGGTGTACGGCCAGTGTAGGAGATCGCTCCCCACACCATGATGCCGGGTGTTGGCCCTGTGTGCCTCGGTCGTATGCAGTCCTGATTGTGGCGCTCACCTGCACGGCGCCAAACACGCATACGACCATCATTGGCACCAAGGCAGAAGCGACTCTCATCGCTGAAGACGACACGTCTCCATTCGTCCCTCCATTCACGCCTGTCGCGACACCACTGGAGGCGGGCTGCACGATGTTGGGGCGTGAGCGGAAGACGGCCTAACGGTGTGCGGGACCGTAGCCCGGCTTCATGGAGACGGTTGCGAATGGTCCACGCCGATACCCCAGGAGCAACAGTGTCCCTAATTTGCTGGGAAGTGGCGGTGCGGTCCCCTACGGCACTGCGTAGGATCCTACGGTCTTGGCGTGCATCCGTGCGTCGCTGCGGTCCGGTCCCAGGTCGACGGGCACGTGCACCTTCCGCCGACCACTGGCGACAACATCGATGTACTGTGGAGACCTCACGCCCCACGTGTTGAGCAATTCGGCGGTACGTCCACCCGGCCTCCCGCATGCCCACTATACGCCCTCGCTCAAAGTCCGTCAACTGCACATTCGGTTCACGTCCACGCTGTCGCGGCATGCTACCAGTGTTAAAGACTGCGATGGAGCTCCGTATACCACGGCAAACTGGCTGACACTGACGGCGGCGGTGCACAAATGCTGCGCAGCTAGCGCCATTCGACGGCCAACACCGCGGTTCCTGGTGTGTCCGCTGTGCCGTGCGTGTGATCATTGCTTGTACAGCCCTCTCGCAGTGTCCGGAGCAAGTATGGTGGGTCTGACACACCGGTGTCAATGTGTTCTTTTTTCCATTTCCAGGAGTGTATAAAGGCTGACGGCTTGATGGCAGGAATTTAGTGAAACAGGAAAACTTCTAAATTTACAAAGATAAGTATAGCTTCTAACTGCTTTCTTTCTAGTAACTGAAAAAATTACTTCTTGCATAACTGCTGTTGGTTCCATTCTACTACAACACATTTCAATTTTTGTTCTTCTCGGACCCCCTGGCTAGGGGACGCGGACCCCCAGGGGTTCACGAACTCTAGTTTGAGAAACACTGCAGTATATCAATTACCAAAAATTAATTTCTTGAGATGTAAAAGCGATTTCTTATTTATGCCCTTTTTCAAGATAAAACAGCTACTGGCGACTAATATGCAATTCTTTTGAACCAAGTGGCAGAAAAAATGCCTGAAAGGAAGCTTAGACATAAAAAAATGCATCCGCTGAGGGCAGTGCACCTGCTCGCAAAGATGCTTTCACAATGGAAAAGTGAAGGATCTGAACCACGAATTGTTGGAATCTTTACCCCATTCGCTAGATTTGCAGGTCTCTGACGTACAGATTTTCCAGGATCTAAATTTGTGGTCTGTCAACATTTGAGTCCAATGAGGAAGCCAGATCTAGATGGGTATTCAGCAGACCTTTCAGGATCACATTTTAACGATGAAATCTACTTACTGAAAAAACTTTACTAACCTGACAGAGGATGATATGCCACGAATTTTTCACCCTGCAGTACAAAAGCCTTTGTACCTTTGACAGGCCGGCCGGGGTGGCTGAGCGATTCTAGGCACTACAGTCTGGAACCGCGCGACCACTGCGTTAGCAGGTTCGAATCCTGCCTCGGGCATGAATGTGTGTGATGCCCTTAGGCTAGTTAGGTTTAAGAATTTCTAAGTTCTAGGGGACTGATAACCTTAGAAGTTAAGTCCCATAGTGCTCAGGGCCATTTGAACCATTTTTTTATCTTTGACAGAGTGTGGCTTCGTGGCTCAATAGTTAAGTGCGAGACGACAAATTAAGAGTCCTGGGGCTCGATCCCAAGTTTATTTCTGCTTTTCTCACCTCCATCAAATATTTACTAATGCAAAAAATTCCAAGCTACACCGTTGTTTGGAGTCCGCCTGCATAGAAACCGAAAGGTTGCAGAAATTAATCCAGGTCAGACCACGCAGTTTTTCATTCTGCCTTTAACCTAGCTTTCATCTCACCAGCAGCGAGACTTGCTTCTGATTTCACGTTGAACTATAGGTCCCCTTTCCCCAGTAGGAATGCTGGAGTAGATTGAGGAATACGCAAGTCGCCTAATTCGTGTTCAACTAAAAGACCTACATCCGACCGTTGAGCCATACTGAATTATTATTGTTAGTGGCTGAGCAAGTCAGTTCACGGGTAGGAGAAGGCAAAGACATACCACCTCGAATCGAACTGTTCCTGGAAAATCACTGCATTGTTCAACCCAAGCTTTGGTTGAGGGCTGCTTTACTTAATTTTGACTTCAGTGGCTCTTATTACTTGAACAACACATTCATTGATCGTAGTTTGATCATAAACGTCACTGTTTTATCCTATATGGTATAACATATTCTTGAACTTTTCGCAATTACTGGATACGCAGTGCAAGCAGAAAACAGATCTGTAGTGTCTGTATTGGGCGGCTTGTGTAGTCAGGTTGTAGAAGATGCACCAAAATACTTACGCAATATTTCGCCACACTGCTGAAAAGCTGTGTATCATTTCACGGAGTCGAAATTGGCAGCTCGCTTAGGCCGAGGAAGTATCGCGCTGAGGCGTCTGGCTCCCTGCGCGCGCTAAGGCATGTTTTCGCAGCACCACGGAAATACGTCCTGCTTAGCTTCTTTCACCGAGTTTTCTAATTACTTGTAATTTTCTGATAGTGAAAAGTGTAACAAAAGCTTGATTTTCTGCACTAGACAGCGTTCAACGATTTTAGTGAACTTGCATTGTGTATCTGCATTACCCTATATCTGCTTGTTCCTGACCTCATAGACATTCGAGGTAACTCTAAACCTCACGAATAAAAGAAAACGAAAGATATACGTTGTACCGCGGTTGTACAGCGTTACCACACGATAAAGCGTATCTTAGGGGGACGGCTGATAATGACTTTACTGTAAACGAAGCCTGTTAAGGCACTGGACCCACAATGCCAGAGAAGTTTAATTTTAATCGAAGTCTGGCCTGATACAGGTTTTACGAGGTTACTTTAAGCCACAGAGTCTGAATTTTAGTATGGTTTGTTTTCAAAATATCTCGATTTTTATTCTGCCCCATTCTTGTCCCAATAAGGCTGTGCTCCGTCTCTGACATCCGCGATGTTGATGGAACCGTCTAACCGTATTCTTCGTAAAGCCTGACCGAGCAAAGAGTGTGCGGCAGTTTAACCACAAAGCTTCCCTCTTAGAAAGTTATCCGCATTGCGTGATAGAGTGTCGCCATCGCAGAGTCAGAGCGCGTCCACTACAGCAAAGTACCGTCATTCAAGATTCTGCGCGAATTATTGATCTTATGCGGCTTTTTCCCCGTTCACGAATTGGAGTATGTTTGCTGTTGTCTACTGACACTCTGTCTGGATACGTTCTGAAACACAGGGTAAAGTGCAATTTTCTCACTCTTGAATTGCACGAAAACTGATTCTGAGGCCAAAAAATGACTTATTACGCAGCATAGCTCTCATTTCTGTCAGTAAATTTTGTCTGTCGTTATAGATTCGTTCCCTGAAGTTCAATACTGGAAGATCCGCAAAATACCCATCTACGACTGACATTACCGCCTGCATTGGCCACAAACTGTTCACCAGACAGATTTATTTATTTGTGAAAACCGATGGTAATCGAAGAGTCCCTAATCAAATGACTACTTTGAATATTTCACTTAAGTCTCGAAAAATTCAATACTGCCATAGTCCAGATGAAAGACAATCTGTTTTCATTGTTTTCATAGGAGCAAAAGCTGTTATTGAAACTAAATGGGAGTAAATCCCATGTAATTAAAGTATTCGGTCAGAAATTAGTGATTTAAATGATAATGCTCTCCATTTTACTATTATTTTATGTCGTTCTGAATATACTCTTGCTATTGCAGTTTCGGCTTTGTAGCCAATTTATAGTGATTCTGAAAGTAATATACACATTTCAGCGTAAGTACATTATTGCAACATCACGGTTTATATTAGCATGACGAGCCCTATATGGTCAGATGATTAAGGTAATGTTCTTGAAGTGTACTACAACTTCAGTCTGGAACCGCGCGGCCGCTACGGTCGCAGGTTCGAATCCTGCCTCGGGCATGGATGTGTGTGATGTCCTTAGGTTAGCTAGGTTTAAGTAGTTCTAAGTTCTAGGGGACTGATGACCTCAGATGTTAAGTCCCATAGTGCTCAGAGCCATTTGAACCATTTTGTACTACAACATGCAGTGTAACCAATTTCAAAACGGAAATAATAGCATGTTTCCTATTACCAGTATATTCCATTTCATGGTATACGTCGTAATATCGTAATAATGTACTTGTGGTGAAGTATGTACGTTAATTGCAGATTCACGTGAAAATAGTTACAAGGACCGAATTAAGACAGTGAATTCAGAAGAAAGAAGAATAACAGTCAAATGGCGAGCCATTATCATTCAAACACTTCTACATGACTAAAATTCCCAATAATAGAAAAATCATTACGAAATAAATTAGTTGAAAATTCCACGAACAATCGGCCCTGTTCCTCTCGAAGTCATCCCAAACTATAAAAGTAAACGGTTCAAAACTGCGACCAACCTTCAAGATGTAGGTTTTTCGTGATTTATCTAAATCGCCTGAGGCACCTGCCGGACGGTTCCTTCGAAAGGGGACGGCCGATTTCCTTCCCCAAGCTTAACCAATCAGAGCTTGTGCTCCGTCTCTGATGGCCCCGTTGTTGTCGGGACGTTAAACCAGGATCATTCTTCATTTCTTTATTTCAAAAATTACTGTCGACGTGCTTGCCTCTGTGCGGTACAGAGATTTCGGGACATTAATATGTGTGACACTCGTTTTGCTGAACCTCCACTGTTGCTATATAATTCAACATCACATTAGTTGGGAAAACTAGACAGTTATAACTAACTGTGAATGCATTTGTGCCTTGCACCTCCAATATCCGTCTATTTGAATATGCCCGTGCTTCGTACGCCCTGTCAGACAAGTTAACGCGGTAGGTCTACATCATTGGCTGCTCAGTGCACATGCACTCCAGAAGCTGGCATCAGAGATGAAGTCCCTGCCTTATCATCACAGCCGCAACAACATCACAATTTGAAAGATACCGGTAATGACCAGCGATATAACTTGTCGATTTAATGCCTGACGCCGTCTCGACTTCCGACAGTCAGAGCACTTTTCATTTATCCGTATACGCAATTTAAAGTTCGCGCGACGTATTAAAGGAAAATAGGTGCTTCGTAATCGAATATGGGTGCCAGTCTTGCAGATTTGTTAAATCAAAGGAGTAGGGATTGTCTAAGTACAGAATTATTACACTGAAGCGCCAAAGAAACTGGTATGGGCATGTGTATTCAAATACAGAGATATATAAACAGGTACAATACGGCACTGCCGTCGGCAACAACTGTATAAAACAAAGAGTGTCTGACGCAGTTGTTAGATCGGTTACTGCTGCTACAACGGCAGGTTATCAAGATTTAAGTGAGATGATGGTGATGGTGGTAAGTTCCTATGGGACCAAACTGCTGAGGTCATCGATCCCGAGTCTTACACACTACTTAATCTAACTTAAACTAACTTACGCTAAGCACAACACACATACACACCCATGCCCGAGGGCAGGACTCGAACCTCCGACGGGGGGAGTCGCGCGAACTGTGTGGCAAGGTGCCCTAGCCCGCGCGGCTACCCCGTGTGGCTGTTTAAGTGAATCTAAACGTTGTGTTATAGTCGGCGCACAAGCGATGGGATACAGTATCTCCGAGGTAGAGATGAAGTGGGGATTTTCCCGTACGACCATTACACGAGTGTACCGTGGACATCAGGAATCCGGTAGAATATCAGATCTCCGACATCACTGCGGCCGAAAAAAGATCTTGCAAGAACAGGACCAACGACGACTGAAGAGAATCGTTCAATGTGACAGAAGTGGAACCCTTCCGCAAATTGCTGCGGATTTCAATGCTGGGCCATCATCAAATGTCAGCGTGCGAACCATTCAACGAAACATCATCGATATGGGTTTTCGGAGCTGTCAGCAGGAGACTGTTCAAGCTGGTAGAGGCTCTGTAATGGTGTGGAGCGTGTGAATTTGGAGTGACATGGGACCCCTGATACGTCTAGATACGACTCTTACAAGTGACACGTACGTAAGCATCCTGTCTGATCACCTACGTCCATTCATGTCCATCGTGCATTCCGACGGACTTGGGCAACTCCAGCAGGCCAATGCGACACCCCCCACCTACAGAACTGCTACCAAGTGGCTTCAGGAACACTCTTATGAGTTTAAACACTTCCGATGGCCACCAAACTCCACAAACATGAACATTATGGACATCTGGAACGCCTTGAAACGCGCTGTTCAGGAGAGATCTCCAGCCCCTCGTACTCTTACAGATTTATGGTCAGCCAGAATAGATGTACAAATAAATAAATTAAAAATAAGGTATTCCAATAAACCGTGGTTCGAAACATTCAGTTTTCCTATTTCCGAAAGACTTTTAGAGCAGGAGAATTATTTTCTTGAAAGATTTACTTTTCTTTTTTCTTTAGTAATCTACGTATCTCCTCCTTATTTTTTCATCCAATTCGTCCAAAATCCTTGGCAAATATTCGTCAGGCATTGTGTGGACTTTTCAAGGTAATAGATAAGAAAAGGTCAATTTTTCTGGCAAATGCAATACAATCATCTTCACAATTTGGAGAGCAGGTTCGGAAGTTTTCACATGTTGACGTTTCTCATATGGCTGAACACTTTCTGTTTCCTTAAATAACGTAACTATCCGGCGAATGGTCCGGACACTTGGAAGATGTCGTCCAGGATATCGAGCAGCATACATAGCACACGCCTGTTGGGCATTTTGATCACAATAGCCATACATCAACACGATATCGACCTTTTCCGCAATTGGTAAACGGTCCATTTTAACACGGGTAATGTATCACGAAGCAAATACCGTCCGCACTGGCGGAATTTTACGTGTTACCACATACTTATACGTTTGTGACTATTACAGCGCCATCTGTCACAAAGCGAAAAAAATAGTCCAACTAAATCATTCATATTCCATTACGTATTACACGAATAAGTAATAAAAAATGGGGGTTCCTATTTAAAAAAACGCAGTTGATATCCGTTTGACCTATGGCAGCGCCATCTAGCGGGCCAACCATAGCGCCATCTGCTTTCCCCCTTCAAGCTAGACAAGTTTCGTTCTTTGTAGTTTTTTTTCGTTTGACGCTTATTTAGTGACATATTTGGCCCGGTCACGATCAATTGACCACCCTGTATATTAAAGAGAAAAATGACTAACATGATACAGAGAAGCAAAACGAAATTTATGTGCTACCTCATTGGATGTAATAGCCTGGAAGTGAAAACGCTGACCAACATCAAGTGAAAGGGCGGAATATCCTTATTATAAGAGTGTTATAGTGTAACGAACTGCAACAACTACACCCAAATGTTACAAATGGTGAGGGACAGAGAAGGATGTACACATCACCAAGGCTCTGCCTTTAGTTACTGGTGATGCTGTTAATCAGAATTTCTCAGTGTCATATTACGTATATATTTATGTAATATAAAATTGAGAAATCGTAATTAATTGCAGATGAAAAATTGGAGCAAAGATGTTCACTGTACTACAAATGCCGGACAGTCACATATACATCAGTATGTAATACTGATGTATATATATTGTTAGTAATGTTTTGAATGTAAATAGTGTAATTCCAAAACTGCACATATTATCATCTAAATTTTGCGTATTATTTTTCATAAAATAACAAAACCCACTGGCGATAGTGAAACTTCACCGAAACACATAAGAGTGTTAAGGAAGAATAATTTGCGTTTGCTGAATGGAGAACCATCCTTGCATAGTTATATATCAGGAAGGAATGGCAGATAGCAAATAAGCTTAAACCCCAAGATTAATATATTTTAGTAGTTGTTTAGTTTCTCAATGTTTACAAGCGCTTCCCTCAGCGTTTCTCAGTAACATTTAGCGACGTCTTAGAGCGGCAAATGGTACGGCCCTGAGATGCAGCTGGCAAAATACTCGGGCTGTGTGTTGGCAAAGTCATTCAGCAGTCGTGAGAGGCTCACAACGCCCAAACGCCCACTTAAGGCCCTCGCGACAACTACATATATTACCGCAAATCGGCAGACGTCACTCATGAATGTCGTCAGAAGGAACGTTTGATTCGTTGTGCATCCCCAGCGACTGACAAGTCGAGATTACGCGTCGCTCGCGTATACAAAGCACGCTCCTTTGACTTACAAATTCCGTCGCTTTTCCACTCGTGTTTGGGTTCTAGTGGTCTCTTATAAAGGAATTCCTCCGCAGGAGAAGGCGCCGTCTACACCACTGATCTACACGAGTCGCTACCTCAGCAGGAAATTGTTTCTTCTTTGACACTAACAAGGAACTATGATAAGCACGAACGGCTGTTTTTGAAGTATAGTTTATTTTTTACATATTACCATTTCAGTTCGGACTGTCCAGCCAAATTAATGCGACCCCCTGTCAGAGGCCTGAATAACCATCTTTTGCAGCGCGGGACGTGCAGGAGGAGAGCCAGTACTGGCAGGGATGTCGACTCCAGTGCTGTGACCATCTGCGCTAGGTTTCTCGATTGAGGATCCGTGGGGCCAACAGCCCGATCCGGGTGGTCCCAGTGATTCTCGACTGGGTTTAAATCCGGAGAGTTTGGTGGCCAGGAGCGTACGGGAAACTCATCCTGGTGCTCTGTTCCCCCGTACGTGCACTGCGAGCTGTGTGTGACGTTGCACTGTCCTGCTGGTCCATGCCATCAAAACTGGTTCAAATGGCTCTGAGCACTATGGGACAACATCTGAGGTCATCAGTCGCCTAGAACTTAGAACTACTTAAACCTAAGTAATCTAAGGACATCACACACATCCATGCCCGAGGCAGGATTCGAACCTGCGACCGCAGCAGTCGCGTGGTTCCGGACTGAAGCACCTACAACCGCTCGGCCACCGCGGCCGGCTCCATGCCATCGTGGAGAGGGAAAACAAACTGCAGGGAGTGGTAGACATGGTCCCCAATGATAGATGCAAACCTGTATTGGCCCCTTGTGCTTCCCAGACGATTCCTACGATTGCTTCAGTGTTTTTGCCCTCAGATGTTTCGTACCAACGGCGATCTGTCCGATGGAGCATAAAACGCGATGCGTCTATGAACGCCACCTATCGCCAGACAGTGGATGTCCATTTGCGGTGCTGGCGTGCAGATTCCAGCAGATGAACAGCAGTCAGCACGAGTGCTTGAACCGGGCACCCGCTGTGCAGGCACATACGCCGAACGTTCGTTGAGGAGACAGTGTTGGTAGGCTGGACGGTCAGATGCTCAGCAGCTGCGCGTCCATCCGCCGTGTGCATCAACACGGCAGCCGTCTTTAACCCTGTCATCTACGGTCAGTGGTGCACCGCAGTTGCCTCGGTGACGGTTTTCGATGGCGCCATTTTTCCGTTCACGGTATACTTTAACCACGGCGGCACGCGAACAGTTTACAAACTTACCATTTCGAAAACGCTTCTACCTTCAGCCCGAAAATCAATTATCGTGTCGTTTTGGACGTCAGATAAATAACTCTGTTTCCGCGTTACGACAAGCACTGCACTGTTTTCCCCGTCCGCCCGACACGCTTTATATAATCTTCACTGCTAGTACTGATAGGTGCCGTCTGTGAGTGGTAATTGCATGTTGACGTCGAATATAAGCGGTGGTCACATAAATGTGCTCGACCGTGTAGTAATAGCCATTCCTGGCGTAGAGAAGCAGCTAAAGAGCTGAAAACAAGGAAGTCGCTAGGTCCATATAGAATCCCATTTCGGTTTTACAGTGAGTACTCTACGACATTTACCCATTACTTAGCTTGCACTTGTGGCGGATCTCTCACCCGGTGCAAAGTACCGAGCGACTGGAGAAAGGCGCAGCTGACTCTCGTGAACAAGAAAGGTGAAAGAGCGAACCGAAAAATTACAGACCAATATCCTCAACATCGATTTCCTGCAGAATTCTTGAACACATGTAACAAATTTCCTTGAGGCGGAAAAGCTTTTGTCCACAAATCAGCGCGGGTTTAGAAAGCATCACTCTTGTGAAACTCACCTTGCTGTTTTCTCACATGATATGCTGCTGAAGGGCAATAGGCAGATGGCAGTTTCCTAGAGTTCTGCAACGCGTTTCGCCGACCGGAGTGGCCGAGCGGTTCTAGGCGCTACAGTCTGGAACTGCGCGACCACTACCGTCGCAGGTTCGAATCCTGCCTCGGGCATGGATGTGTGTGATGTCCTTAGGTTAGTTAGGTTTAAGTAGTTCTAAGTTCTAGAGGACTGGTGACCTCAGAAGTTAAGTCCCATAGTGCTCAGAGCCATTTGAACCATTGCAACGCGTTTGACCCGGTGCCCCACTGCAAACTGTTAACTAAGTTTCGAGCATATGGATTAGGCTCCCAGATATGTGCCTGGCTCGAAGACCTATCATCTAACAGAGCCCAGCAAGTTGTTCTCAACGGCGAGTGTTCTTCAGAGTCAAGGGTATCATCAGGGGTGTCAAAATAGCGTTCTTCTTCTCTGTATACGTTAATATTCTGACTGACAAGAGGGGCAGCAATCTGCGGCTGATTGCTGATGACGCTGTGATGTACGGGAAGACGTCGTTGGTGAGTGACTGCAGAAGGATACAAGATGACTTACACAAAATTTCTAGTTGGTGTCACGAAAGGCAGATTGCTCTAGATGTAGAAATATGTGTGGTACATACAATTCCGATACGTTCGAAAACAGTGGGACTGTGCTGATTGACACTGTCACGTCAAATGAGTATCCACGCGTAACGTCGCAAAGGGATATGATGTGAAACGAGCACGTGAGAAATGTAGTACGGAAGGCGAATGGCCGACTTCCATTTATTGGGAGAATTTTAGGAAAGTGTAGCATCTGTAAAGGAGACCGAGTATAAAACACTCGTGTGACCCATTCTCGAGTGTTGCTCGTCTGTATGGGATCCCTACGAGGTTGGATTGAAGGAAGACATCGGAGCAATTCAGAGGCGAGCCGCTAGATTTGTTACCAGTAGGTTCGATCAGCACGCGAGTATCAGGGAGATGCTTCGTGAATTCGAAGGGAGTCCTTAGGTGGAAGACGACGTTATTGTCTCACGAACATTTCGAGTAAGGACACGAAGGTAAGATAAGAGAAATTAGGGCTCCTAACGAGGCATACGAACAGTGGCTGTTGCCTCGTTCTGTTTGCTAATGGAACAGGAAAGGAATTGACTGGTAGTGGTACAATGTACCCTTCGCCATGCACCATACGGTAGCTTGCGTAGTATGTACAGGGTTGGCCAAAAAGTATGAAAACACCACGATGGAAGTATGCTCGAACATAAATGCGTATGCTATACAAACGTGCAGCTTGCGCTGTTGTACGACGGCTATTCGGAAAGTAAGGAACGATAGGTCTCGAAATGGAATGGAAACCACATTGAAAATCAGAACTGTTTTATTTGCAACGCTTAGCTACACCTTCCAGCTACTTCTCTACACAGTCGCCGCTCAGACTGAGACATCTGTCGTAGCGTTGTACCTACTTATCAATTCCCTCGTTATATAAGACAGCCGTTAGTGCTTTTCGACAATTTTCTACTCTGGACTGCAGCTCGTTGTCTGTGTGAAAATATTGTCTTCGTAGCCAGCGGTTCATTTAAGCAGAGATGAACCTCAGGGATAGCCAATTATGAGCTGTATTGTGGATGATCAAACACTTCCCATCGGAAACGCTGTAGGAGCATCTTCATTGCCCCTGCAGAATGCGGCCGAGAATTGTCGTGTAGAACGAACCGCATGACAGCTATGTTATGTGGATTGCGTAGCTTCAGGCGAAATCTTTCGCCAGGCCCTCATACTTGGCGGGAGAAGCTAATTTCTAGCCATCTTTACGTTCTCACTGTGAACTCAGAACTGAAAAGAGCGACATGATGTGATCGACGGGCATGCCCAACGCATCTTTGCAAAGCTTCATCATATTTTCAGCGTATTTTCCATTTCGCGACAGATCGTTACTTACTTTCCGAATAACCCTCGTATTTGACAACGAACGGCAACTGTGCAATGTCGCCTATACTTTGTGTTAGTCATGGTCAGAACAGTGTTCTGTGTACCTGATAAGTGAATTCTAACCTGGGGAAATTGATGGTGATCGTATGGTGGCTCCTTCTGTAACCAAGGGAGTTAAGTGTTCGGTGCTTCAAGAGGCACAGAAAAAGCGTAAAGACATCATCCTATAAGAGACAAAGCGGACGAAAGCGTGTGTTGAGCGATCGTGACAGGCGCTCATGAAGATTATTGTGAAGAAAAATAATATGAGGACTGCAGAACTATATGTCACACTTGCGAACCCAGTCAGCACCAAAACAACATGAAGGGAGCTCTAAAGCAGGGAATTCCAGAGAGAGCAGAAATTCCAAAACCAGTCGTGTGTTATGCAAATGCCAGTGACAGGAAAACGTGGTGCCGAAGCCATAAAACCTGGATTGTGGAGTAATGGACGACTGTCGTTTCGGCGGATGGGTCTTTTTTCACACTGTGTCCTACTTCTGGCCGAGTTAACGTCTAAAAAATGAAACATGGAGGGGGTTCAGGGATAATTTGGGCAGCCACATAGTGGTATTCCGTGGTTCCTCTGCCAGGTCGCATTACTGCCACTGATTGTGTGAGCAGTTTGGCTGATCAGGTAAATCCAAAATACCTGACACCACAAGTGAACCTGCAATCCACTGCAGCCATCACAATCATCCCGTAACAATGATGTATTTTTGATGTGCTATACTGAACTTTATTTTTACAACTCCACGTATTATGTAAAGCCACAAGCCGAATGACAGTGTTTAACAAGGAGACAGTTCTGTTCTTCATTTAGTTGTGTCAAAACTGACCTCTTTCTCCTTGCTTTACTATCTACTGGTTAACTAGATGTTTACCCCTATAAAGAAGGTGAAAAATAATTCGACCTCTAATTTCGGAAAGAACTTTTTGACACTGCTGCGCTCTTGATTTCCATAGACCTTTCCACATGAATTTTCGTCCTGCATGGATTCAGAGAATGTTGGATCTCAGAACAGAGGATCGAAGCTTAACTGTTTCTTATCTCGGAGCGCTCATTTGCTCAGATGGTGTGAATCACCACCAAATAACACATACTCAGTTCAATTTCCATAAATCCAGTTTAAACACCAGCAGTTTAATGTAGAACCACAACGTACACACAGAGCCAATATTCACACGACGTATGGGTATGAAAACGGTAAAGTAATGTCTTTGGGAAACAACTAAGTTAGGATCAACTTGTAAAATCATGGACATATGTTAAATTGAAGAGAACGCTGAGCGACAATACTATCGTACATATTACACCAATCCGTAAGATAGACCAAACGTATAAGTTCTTAGTTTCCCGCATAGGTAACCGAGTAAGTGAAAGGATACGTCGCCCGCTGCTAATTAAAATGCTCAGCCTTGCAAGGACGCAACGAAATTACTACTTATGCAACACTTTCAGCTCTTAGAACTGAGTGAAACAGGCTCCTGAACTCGATATCTGTCGCTATGTTTTCAGCGACAGACACGGAGAAAATGCTGACGAGAGTAACTCCAAAACAACATTCAGTCGCAAGTAATGTTAAACAATATGTTCAAAAATCATCACAACCAGTTTCAGATTCCAGTAATATACGTCCTCAGTTGGCCTCGTTCTGTAGTCGTTTAGTGAAGTGATAGTCTAAGACGGACAGAACAGACTGAACATCAAAATCGGACATACCTGTCACAGTGAGTCACCCGCGATCCTTAGTTGTCGAAAATGAGCATGGTTTCCGTGTGTCGATCGCTATTTTCTACAGTTGGAAACTGACCGTTTTCGGGCGTTTCCGCCCATCTTCAGATCGTTTTTCGTAGTTGCAGAGCAACCAGTGTTAGTGGAATTACCAGTCTGAATATACGTCAGCGAAACTAGTAACTCCATTCAGACTGGCTGTGCTGTAACTACGAGAAAGGATCGGAAGATGTGCTTCACTGCCCGAAACTGGTAAGTTTTTAAATATAAAAAACAGCGATCGATAGATGGAAGATAGCTATTCTCCAGAATAGATTGAGTTCTGAATTGGGAAATCAAGTGTAAATGCGTCTTAAATTGGACTATCATACTGTATTTGCTCTTGTTGCTTCCAACTAGCCTGTCTGACGATTAACTTACGTAGCGTATTCAATACAGACGCAATCGTCGCTTATTTTGTATACAGATTTCCAGAATGCACGTCTATGAACATGTAGCAGTACAGTCTATTTGATAATCATTCATTGCGCAGCGTAAACTGCTAAATATAATTTAAAAATTAAAGTTTTGGTGAAGACAACCAACATTCCCTGGGGGATGACTAATGGCAGCAGCAATAACCAAACAACTATGCCTTTGATTATCCATGAGCCACATACAGTTAAATTAGGCAATCATAGCTCAATATCACTCTCACGATAAGCGCAATCCGATTTGCGATGTTTATGATATAGTACATTCTCCGATGGTTTTTCATCATATAACGATGGAAAAGTGAGATACGTGATGCTAATATAACTGTCTGTGTAACAGACTGGATGTGTGCTCAGAGGTACACACTCGGTTGATATGTTTACAGCGATTCCACTCACACTCTCAGAACTACAGCCGTAACCTACCGTTTTACGAGGCAAATCGCAGTTCTGCCGAAAGCGAGCGCGTGATTCACTGTACGCGGCTATAAAGTATCGCACCTGCTCGTAAAAATATTGTCGCGACAACCACATAGTCACTGCTAACGGGCCGACAGTGCTTTATGTCGCGGGTATTGCAAACGCTATTAGAAAGCCAATGGCAGAGCCTACGAAGTCTACTTTCGAAAGAGTAATATGAATGATTTCTGTTGTAACAGACACCAAGGTATGTAATCAAAAAACTCAGGAATTGTAATTCTTTTCCTGATTTTGTAATTTCAGTATTATGCGAGAGCTATTCGGAAAGTAAGGTCGGATCGGTCAGGAAATAGAAACCATAGTGAAAATCAAAAATGTTTTATTTGCAACAGTTTGCTACACCTTCCAGTTACATCTCTTCATAGTTGCCGCTCCGACTTAGACATCTGTCGTAGGCTTGTACCAACTTTCCAATAACCTCGTCATTGGTGCTTTCCACCAATTCTCTATGTTGGTTGTCAAGTGATCAAACACTTCCCATCGAAAACGCTGCAGTGTGCGGCTGAGAAGTGTCATGAAAAATGAAATGCATGACAGGTACAGTTATGTTGGGTTGCATGAAACCAGGCGGAACCTCGCAGTGGGCACACATACTTGGCAGGAGACACTATTGTTTTAGGCATCTTAACGTGCTCGCTGTGTGCTCAGAAATGGAAAGAATGACGTGACGCGATCAACAGTAGGCTTCCTAGAGACACTGTCCAACATATCTATGCATAGCTTCATCGGATTTTCACTGTCGTTTCCATTTCTCGATCTATCGGAACTCACTTTTCGAATAGCCCTCGTAGTTACCACAGTGAACACGAAAATTGTTTACATCTTTCTGATATTACCATTTGGTTGAAGATAACGTTGCGACTCGGAGGCCCCACCTGCTTCCAAAGAATTACAGTGTACCTTTTTATTACAACTGCAATTGCAGGACGACTTTAAGGAGATAAATTATATGTCAGTGGTGAAATAGCTTTAGAAAGCCAGGGAAATAAATAATAACAAAGGCCTATATTTTAAAATATCAATAGTCACCTTTTTATTCCATATTTTTGTCTATACTCATATTAATGCTTTGCAAATAACTCTAAACTTCGTGGTAGAAATTCCGTCTATTGTATCATATATAACGGTTTTTTCGTGTTTCGTGTTTCTGTGCTGAGTGACAGGAATAACACGACATACATATTGTGAAAGTACGCCGAGTACACGGGTTTTCCAGCTATCTTCCGCACAGTTCAGAGATCTCAACGGCCGCTACAGTTCTGTCTTAACCAGTCTATCTCCTGAAAACCAACCTCCTGCAGCTTCTGCCGCCACGACTTCTGCCTAATAATTTGTGATCATCGCTCACGTCTGTCATAATGAAGTGCCTCAGACTAGCCCTACACCGTATCCTGTCATCAAAACCCTACCTACTAACATCAGCAGACAGTTTACAGTAGACTCAAATAAATAACCGTCCGAAAGTGGAGATCACATCCCTCCAGCATCTTACACACATGCAAAGCCTTTGTCCGACCTCTCTTTCACTACGCCAATGCCGCGTGGGTTTCCTCTCCACGCAGTTAATATCAGTCCCTCCAAATCTTTGAACGCTGTGCACCCTCGATTACCACACCCGCTTATCCTCCTTTACTCGATTCTTTTGCCAGATCATCAAATTCCCCTCCCTCTTCTCCCACGTTGAACATCTCGGCTTATCTTGCCATCTTGGCTCCAACAGCTCTTTCGTTTCGCAATAAGTTACCAGCCGTGGTTACCAAACCACCAGTAATGCACTACACGTTTTTATATCCTCTCTGAACACAACTTCAACGGCATCCCCTTCTCAGGCAACGAAATCGCTCTTGACATTTATCCTTTCTATCAGAGCTAAATCATTCCTCCTTATCCTTTCTTACAGTAGGATTTCCTATCCCTCCTATACTTCACTTTTCTCACCAAACACATGGCCTGGCCTCCATCCTCCTCATCTCTAGCCCAGCTGCAATGTCTCCTCCCACCTACTCTCCCACACTACATATACCAACCCATCAATTCAATTACTATCTATTATAAAAACTACCATCAATTATTGCAATTTAAAAGACTACAACCATTTTTCGTCCCTTCAATCTACATTTGTACTTTTCAATTATTTAGAAGCATTGCACATGTTTTATCGCTCTAATTCTTTTAAAACTATGATTGTACATTTTTAACGCTTCCGGGTGAAAAGTGGCAATTTACTGCTGCCAGCCCAAAACGAAAAACATAATAAAATGTTTGTGACCATCCACGCCGTCATGATTTATGTACCGTAAACGTTCTCTTTCAGACCACCTCTTACAGACCCCACATGCCTAAACAATAGTCAGATATAAGCATAACAAGTATTTTGTAGGTAATATCTATCGTAGACGGACAGAGGTTCTCCATTATCGTACTAATGAACTCAAGTACTCATATGTCATTCGCCTACAAGTGACAATTTGTGGTCTTTCCCCTTCTTAAACACATTGTTATTCCCAATTAGTTATACGATAAGAATGAATTTAGTCGTGACTCATTAATTGTGTAGTCAAAAGGATGTGTACAACTTCCTTTTCCTATACGCTCAAAGCCAATATGAATAACATATACTGACAGAAATTGAAGATTAGTCTAAATTTTACAATTTTGTAGCAAATCCAAATCATTTGTAAACTATTCCTGTACCAAAACCCTTAGTCAATCCTATATTCTCGTCTTAAAAGGAACCTAATCAACAGCGTGAAGGTCATCATACAAAAATAATTACACCACTTCTTCGATGAAAATAATCGCTTCAAATTAGATAGATATTCTGTTTTTAATAACAATATTGTTGGGTATTGAGCCCGTCGTATGCAATAAAATTGTTTCTTTTCTTTACAGAGAATAAATAAAACTTTGTTTTTGCGTAATCGCTCCTGTTCGTAATAAGTATTTATATTCAAATAGAGGAAAGTCTTTGATTAGCCAGTAGTTACAGCTACTGAAGTTGATTATTTCATAACAATATCTTTATTTTAATAAAACTGATCTGCGTCCCCCCTTTATGGTTAGGTGGAACCAGGCACGTCCCTCATTAAGTTATCTTAATCATTCCCTGAGTAGTGTGACGAGAGCGATTCGCTAATTTCTATGCAAAACACCAGAATCAAGAGAAAGACACCCATTCGTTGCTCTATTGACTACGGTTCGGTACTTTCGGTGCACTACACAAATGACGTAGTAAACAGTAGGATTACCGGTAGCAATGGTAGCATTGGTAGGGAAAGAAACGTAAATGAATGTGCGAGAGATAAATTTGAAACCAACGACTTCTCTTTGTGTTTTTGCTTATTAGGTTGTTTGTGTTGTACGTAATTAGAAATGCACATCATTCAGTGTTAGCCCATTGTGTATCTTATATCCTTACAGAATACAGATTTCATTTAGTACGTAATAAAAATTAGTTGATCGCGTAACTTCTGCACTTTTATGAAAGGAAAACAATTACTTCCGATGCATAATTCTTGTTCTTCTGCACTCAATAGACGTTCTTCATCATAATCAAAGGCAAGAGCTTTCTGTTATTATTGATAAATGCAAAAGTTGTTTGTGAATAACAGAACATGTTTTATATAATTTCGACGAAGTATTGAAGTGATGTTTCATATATATTAGCAATTTTTTTTATTTTAACTTTTTGTTGAGGATTGCGTTTTCTAGCGCTATATGACAAATTTGCATTGCTTTCTTTATTTTTACTACAACATCCCAATGTTTCAAGCTACAAATCAACAATTTTCGAATAAAATCTTAGTTAAACATTGACAGTTTCAATTTCGCTATAAATACTGTTTACTTTTAAGTAAGAGATAGGAGGATAACTATGTAGTACAAAAATGTTCCTTGGGTTACCTAGTCCTTTAGATATCCTCACCCAGTTTCTAGATGGTTCACCGCTTCCGATTTTTAGGGAAGAAAGCGATCGTTAGGAGATAACGCCCGATGAGTATGCAGCACGCCTAATATACAAGTAACACGGGTACGATGTTAACTGACCAAAGCTGCTAGAGAAACTACCGTAATCTGTGTTTACTTATGATAGTCTACTGTAGCCCGCTGTAATTTTACAACTCTACTATTGACGCTGGACTGTTTCGTATACTTTCACATCCTGCGCTGGCACAGCAATGTTTTCATGCTGATTTGGCTTTCGTGCGAAATGCAGAGTTACCTGCGTCGAAACTTTCGCCCAAAAAAAATGTAAATGGTCAAACGTAGAAAGGTTTAATTAAGACGATGTGCGAAAGTTTACTTTCCTTGTCCTCCGAAGACCTGACCTCACACACATTGTGGATAACATGAATGAATAATTTGACTGCCGCTGTTTTTCCCATTCCGTTTTTATCGGTGTGGGATGTATACACTGAAGCGCCAAAGACACTGGCGTAGGCATTGCGTACTCAAGTACAGAGATATGTAAACAGGCGGAATACGGCGCTGCGGACAGCACCGTCTATACAGGTACAAGACAACAAGTGTCTGGCGCAGTTGTTAGATCGGATTACTGCTGCTACAATGGCAGGTTATCAAGATTTAAGTGATTTTCAGCGTGACCTTATAGTCGGTGCAAGAGTGATGGGACACAGCTTCTCCGACGTAGCGATGAAGTTAGGATTTTCCCGTACGACCATTTCATGAGTTTACAGCGAATATCAGGAATCCGGTGAAATATCAAATCTCCGACATCGCTGCGGCCGGAAAAAGATCCTGCAAGAATGGGATCAACGACGACTGAAGAGAATCGTTCAATGTGACAGAAGTGTAACCCTTCCGCAAATTGCTCCGGATTCCAATGCTGGGTCATCAACAAGTGTCAGCGTGCAAATCATTCAACGAAACATCTTCGATATGGGCTATCGGAGGCGAAGGCTCACTCGTGTACCCTTTATGGCTGCACGACACAAAGCTTTATGCCTCGCCTAGGCCCGTCAACACCAACATTGGACTTTTGATGACTCGAAACATGTCGCCTGGTCTGACGAGTCTCGTTTCAAATTGTATCGTGCGGATGGACGTATACGGGTATGGAGACGACCTCATGAATCCATGGACCCTGCATGTCATCAGGGGACTGTTCAAATGAAGGAGGCTCTTTAATGGTGTGCGGCGTGTGCAGTTGGAGTGATATGGAACCCCTGACTCTTCTAGATACGACTCTGACAGGTGACACGTACGTAAGCATCCTGTCTGATCACCTGCATCCATTCATGTCCATTACGTATTCCGACGGACTTTAGAAATTCCGGGAGGAATGCGACACCCCACACGGTCACAATAGCTACAGAGTGGCTCTAGGAACACTCTTCTGAATTTAAACACTTCCGCTGGCCACCAAACTCTCCAGAGGTGAACATTATTGAGCATATCTGGGATGCCTTGCGACGTGCTGTTCAGAAGAGATCTCCACCCTCTCTTACTCTTATGGATTTATGGATAGCCCTCCAGGATTCATGGTGTCACTTCCCTCCAGTACTACTTCAGACATTAGTCGAGTCCATGCCAGGTCGTCTTGTGGTACTTCTGCGTGCTCGCGAGAGCCCTACACGATTATATTATATAATGCCAGGTGTACCAGTGTACCAGTTCCTTTGGCTCTTCAGTGTATAATATATATATCTATATATATATAGAATGTCCAATAAGTGTGTGAGGAATATTTTTCTAACGCATATTTTGTCATAACACCTGCGTTTGATACAGTCACCGAGAGAAAGAAAGTAAAAACTCAGATTAATCTACAGTTACTGACTTACTTCATTCCAAGTGGTGCGATGGCGTTTGTAACTATTCTATTAGCGGCTGGACGTTTAATTTTAAATTCGTCCGGCAGCCAGTGTGACAGGACCGTCCTTATTGTCTGTACACATAAGTGATCTGACTGACGGGATGAGCAACAAACTGTGGCTGTTTGCTTGTGACGTTGTAGGAGGATACAGAATGACCTAGAAACAACTTCTAGCTGCTTTGATGAATGGCAGCTAGCTCTGAATGTAGAAAAACTTAAGTTGATGCAGGTGAGTAGGAAAAAAGATCCGATTATGTATAAAATACAGCATGTGCAAAGTGCTGATTGACACAGTCACGCCGATTAAATGTCTACACGTAATGTTAAAAGCGATTTGGAGCGGAACGAGAACGTAAGGTCAGTAGTAGCGGAGGGGAATGGTCGACTTCGTTTTACTGGGAGGATCTTAGGAAAGTGTAGCTCATCTGTAAAGGAGACCGTGCATAGAACACTAGTGATACCTATTCTTGAGTGCTGCTGGACTGTCTGGGATCCCCACCAGGTCGAATTAAACGAAGGCATCGGAGCAATTCAGAGACGAGTTGTAAGATTTGTTACAGGTAGCTTCTATGGAGAGGCGAGTAGGACAGAGGTGCCTGGTGAACTCAGACGGAAATTTCCGGAAGGACGATGACATTCTTTTCGTGAAACAATATTGAGAAAATTTAGGGAAATTGCACAGCCGCCAACGTACATTTCGCGTGAGGGGCACGAAGACAGGACAAGAGAAATTAGAGCTCGTATGGGGGCTGGTATAAGGTACCCTCCACCATACACCCTACTCTGGCTTGCGGAGAATCTATGTACATGTAGATGATTTGGAATTCTTCGATAAATACAGCAGTTCATCACTGGAGCTATGGTCTACATGGGACATGGCCTACTGCTACCTCTCCCTATTATTTGGCATTACTGGACATCAGTGTTGAGAACTCATGCCAATTGTACACTGATATCACCATCTTTAACACAACTTTAAAATAGAGGAATGTCCTCAATCATTCTGGCGAGGCTTTTTCCAGTTACCACAATACTCCTAAATAAGTAAAAACTCTTTTAACGATTGACTGCTGTTGTCCGCGGGGCAGTCAGAAACTGACTTAAAGTCACTGACTTTAAGTGTACGGTGATAATGACAATGATATCGATGAAGGTGCAGTGATATGAAATGATGGTAGTGAAGTAAAGCTCAGAAATGCTGGATCCCAGTGTAATGCAAACGTCATTCCCAATGAAAGTTCGTGCCTGTTCTCCCGTATTTCCTGCTTTTCGCAAGGGATCATCTCAACCATTATTTTCTCTACCAACTTTTTTTACTAGCTCTTGTGTTTGTACAAGAAATCACGTATTTAGCTCAACTGAGTTTTCATAAACATTTATTTTCATTAATATATTATTTATTTTAACAATATCAAGATTAAAATTAATAAATAAGCTTTTTACGTGATCCAGTAACAAAAATTGCGTCGTTGACAATTTGAAGGCATTTGCAAGTAGATTCCTAATTACAGCTGACAATTGCAGCGTTGGTAAAATAAGAACTGGATAGCATCATCACTGTCAGTCTAATGCTTTGGCATTTATGTATCTCCTTTCCTTCCTGTGCATCCAGAGGTTTCTCTTCATGACAATCCTCAGCCTAATTAATCATTTTACAGTTCATTATACGTTCCAAAACCATGTCCCCGCTTCATCGGATTTTCACTGTCGTTTCCGTTTCTCGATCTATCGGACCTCACTTTTCGAATAGTCCTCGTAGTTACCACAGTGAACACGAAAATTGTTTACATCTTTCTGATATTAGCGTTTGGTTGAAGATAACGTTGCGATTAGGAGGCCCCACCTGCTCTGGTTCTAACTGCAGAAAAAGTCTTGCAAAGCAATTTTCAGCTCTTTCTCTCATATCTCTTTTATCGTTTAGGATCGTCTTTCCAGTACACCTGCGAATCCTGTGTTTGTTCTTCTTTTGAACACAATATTTTATTTATATTTCTTTTGAGTTTTAACATAGCTTGTATCATAAAAATAATACATCTATTTTCTAATAGTTAACCCTTATCACATTTGGCGCTAATTTTCAGGATGTACAGAGTCAAAAGAAAATTTACCGAACGTGGGGATAGAAAGCACGACTCTGGGTTTAAAAGTGTCGTGTTCTACCTAACTTTTTTTACTTTGAGAGAACGTAATTCGTGGATTTTGACAATACTCACTTACTCCGATGGTATATCGTCAACAGAATATTCATAAAGTTGATAGGCACATACTGTCCATCAGTGTTCAGTAATTCGGACCGCATATATTTGTCTTGCTTCACTTTCATTTAAAATTTGCTCTATTCCTTGGTCATTAAATATTACATTTGACATATTGCCAACATTTCTCTTGTGAGGTAATCTAGCATATTTTTTACATACTTAAGCTTCGATATTAGATCGGAATTAGATTAGGAAATGAGGCACTTAAAGTAGTAAAGGAGTTTTGCTATTTGGGGAGCAAAATAAGTGATGATGGTCGAAGTAGAGAGGATATAAAATGTAGACTGGCAATGGCAAGGAAAGCGTTTCTGAAGAAGAGAAATTTGTTAACATCCAGTATTGATTTAAGTGTCAGGAAGTCATTTCTGAAAGTATTCGTATGGAGTGTAGCCATGTATGGAAGTGAAACATGGACGATAAATAGTTTGGACAAGAAGAGAATAGAAGCTTTCGAAATGTGGTGCTACAGAAGAATGCTAAAGATTAGATGGGTAGATCACATAACTAATGAGGAAGTATTGAATAGGATTGGGGAGAAGAGAAGTTTGTGGCACAACTTGACCAGAAGAAGGGATCGATTGGTAGGACATGTTCTGAGGCATCAAGGGATCACCAATTTAGTTTTGGAGGGGAGCGTGGAGGGTAAAAATCGTAGAGGGAGACCAAGAGATGAATACACTAAGCAGATTCAGAAGGATGTAGGTTGCAGTAGGTACTGGGAGATGAAAAAGCTTGCACAGGATAGAGTAGCATGGAGAGCTGCATCAAACCAGTCTCAGGACTGAAGACCACAACAACAACAACAAGCTTCGATATACGATTTATGTTCCTCGGTTGGGTCTAAATCTTTTTTATACGCCTGATAATTAATAAAGTTGCGAAAGATGTACATATAAGCACTACAATCGTTTTGGGAAATAAAACGCACCTAATGCAGTCAGTTTCACCGTAGTGAAACGTATCTCCACTGGTTTCTACTTAGAACCATTATTTCTTTATTTCGTTATACATAGTGATGTAACTGTTGCATGTAAATCAAAGTATTAAAGTATCAACTAATACACATTGGTTAGCCAAGTTGGTATCACTAGCTCCTACGGCTTGCAGTATATCATTTGTTGGTATAATATCACTGATCACCCTGTACATAGTACAATTCAGTTTTGTTGTTGATTCGATACATCCTCCCATTTTTAGTCGGATTCTTTGCCTCCATTCTGGTGTTCGGTTCACTTCTTCCTAGTAAATAGTAGATCACTTTGTTGAATTTCCTATATTTTTACGTGGCTTTTTCCGACAAAGTAGGCTTCAACATGTTTTAACTTACAATTTATAGCCATAATATTTACAGGCTTATAGAGACTCACACGCTTTATTGTATTAAATTACAAGATGGTAATACCGTCGGGGTATTTGTGGAAGGTACTGCTGAGGAGTAAGCATTAGCCTGTCTGAGCACGACCCCAGGGCTGAGCAATGCTCTTGTTGCCACGGATTCTTCTCATTACTTCTGCATAACAAAGATGGTTCCCCATACTACACTATTCTGTAAGACTTAAGGTCGAGATAGATAAATAACATAATATAATAACTACTTGGTGGAGACGAAAGGAAGTACAGGAGCACGTTGCTAGTGGTCTCCTAGTCGGGCACAGAAAGTTGAACGTCACTGGCGTGAGGTAAGCGTGTCTATAGCGCCAAATGTGGCTGTCCCGCAACACGAGGCAGTTGAAGGAATGCGAAAAGACAGTTTGTGTGTGTGTGTGTGTGTGTGTGTGTGTGTGTGTGTGTGTGTGTGTGTGAACCAGTGAGCAGATACAGTTTACATGGTAGTGTTCTTCGTTACATCATTGCCCGTAGACCACATTTTCATGACTTCCCATGGGAACGAATTATCGGGAAACTGGAAAAAGAACTAAGTATGACGAGTGTAAACCAGGAGTTTGGTATTGTTTCAAGTACATGGGGAGCATTCGGAACGGCAGAAACTGCTGCCCAAAGGAGAGGAGGCGGTCGCCCACGGTCTTCTACAACAGCAGACTACCTATGCTGTGCAGCAGGCAACAACGGCCCCACGCCAAACATGTGGTGCAGTTGAAACCACATTTAACAGGACTACAATGCATGCAATCTCTCGCTCCACTGCGTGGGGGTGTTCTCTTTGCCCGACGACTAGTACAATTTTTTTCCGTTGACACCCGCACATCGGCGGCACCTTTAGTGATGGACTGGACCGACGAGTAGTGGCGCCGTGTGCTCTTCTCTGATGAGAGCACATTCAGTCTGAGCAGTGATTCTGGACGTCCCTCACATGGCGAGAGGTGGAAACACCTAATGCGCCCAGAAAAATTGTCGAACAAGATCATTTAGTTAGTCCAGGTATTGTGGTGTGGGGAGCATAATGTTCCACGGGCGTACTGGTCTTCAGATCTTTTAACACTGTACACCCACCAGTCTGTGTTATGGGCCCACAGTGCTCCTATCCCTGCATTCGACCCTGATGTCATTTTTATGGATGACAGTGCGCGACCGCATCGAACTGCGCAGTTATGGGAGGTCTCGGAACCCGAGGATATTCCGCGAGCAGTCTGGCCTGCCTGTTCCTCCAACTTAAATCCTATGGAGCACGTGTGGGCTGCGTGGGCGAGACGACCTGCAGCACGTCCACGTGCTTCATCGACCATCCAGCAGTTCTCAATTGCTGTGTCGATTAAATCGAACGCCCCACCAGAAGGACTCGGGGCGAGCGTGAGAACACGTTGAGGACATGCCCTGCTGCCCGTGCTGACAACACACCTTATTGCAAACCGTGTCCCCCATTTTTTATTGTCCAATGGGCCATTATAAATCGCAGCGGCTTCAGTATAATTGTTGCCTTTGAATAAAAGTGTCATTTTTGTTCGTCTCACTGCGCATTTGTTTCTATGTATGGTCCAAGTTTCATCGAGCTAGGTTGCTTGGCAGTGACACATCATGCAGAACTTACTTTCGTCATCAAGTAGTCATTGTACTCGGAAAGTGTAAGTTCCTCAGAGATATCCATTACCTATTAGCACCACTATGTCGAAAACCATTAAACATAAGCTCTCAGCTATATGTTTACCACCACGATACGGAATTCAACTTCCTTAATTGTCTTACGTGCTGAGGAAAGAAAGCGAAGAAAAACTGTTCTCACTTAAGCCACACCTAGAACGTTATACGTAACATCCTCGAGGGACTTAGCCGCTGTGAACGCATCGCGCGTGTTTGATACTAAATGAAGCGATCCCATATATTGAACACTTTATAGCATCGGTAGTTAAGCATTCCTGCGCCGAGTCCACACTTTTGTGATATTTACTTTCTGCCCGTTAAGTGGCTGTCTGCCGATAAAGCCGTCCTCACGTGGCTAGCGTCGACACGCCCTCCGCGTTACTGCTTCCCGCCTCCATAAACGATCTTCTGCTGAGGCTGTTTGTTATTGCTTCTGACCGCAGCTTGCATTTATTACACTCTCGCGACGTTAAGGTCCGACCCGTATTCTGAGTGAGGCTAACTTCTCTGTTTTCGAGGATGTAAACTGCTTCTGCTTACAGTCTATAGTCCACCTTCCGAACCGGAACAAAACAGCCCAATAAAGAGATACTCTGCTTATTTTGTGACCACATTTTATGAAACTTTGCAAATTTCTTGGCGGATTGTTAGAGATGTTGTAAATTAAGACCCTAATTTCGTATCTCCCTGCCGTCTTGAGCTTTGGAGTGTCCTGCTGCGGCAGGTTTGTACATTCGCGCCATAATTTCTAAGAATGGACACCTGACAAAATAATCACGACACACGTTTGCAAATGGCTACCGTTTGCCTCAAGTAATAGCCATGCGCGTATTGTATAGTCTACGCTGTCCACCGTCACAGTCTCTACTTCCCATCCTCTGCTTAGTAAACAAATTCTAACCCGGTAGTTGTTGTTCAGGTTTTTCTAAATCTTTTAGGACAATATCACGCTGATTACTTCAGGATTCATTGATTTCTTTCTCTGTACGACCTACTGAACCCGTGTTCAAGAGTCCGATATTAGCAAAGCATTGTATATCAAGAAACAAACTGTTGTGGCGTAACAAGACAGCTACGCCACACTGAAGTAGCCGAAAGGCACGCGTAATCTCTCTTAGGCTAGATAGAGGTCTGAAACAGGATACGTAATAAGTGGTAACAAGAAAAGTACGTAGC
Organism: Schistocerca serialis cubense; assembly: GCF_023864345.2. Taxonomy (NCBI): domain Eukaryota; kingdom Metazoa; phylum Arthropoda; class Insecta; order Orthoptera; family Acrididae; genus Schistocerca; species Schistocerca serialis. The sequence continues at coordinate 1,007,332,568 of NC_064640.1, forward strand.
TGTTTTAATACTTAACTTTTAATCGTCCTTGTTGTATACATCGTTCTTGATGAGACATGTCATACGATAACTATCAAACTATGTAAGGCTAATGGCGCCTTGCTAGGTCGTAGCCATGGACTTAGCTGAAGGCTATTCTAACTGTCTCTCGGCAAATGAGAGAAAGGCTTCGTCAGTGTAGTCGCTAGCAAAGTCGTCGTACAACTGGGGCGAGTGCTATTCCGTATCTCGAGACCTGCCTTGTGGTGGCGCTCGGTCTGCGATCACACAGTGGCGACACGCGGGTCCGACATGTACTAAATGGACCGCGGCCGATTTAAGCTACCAGCTAGCAAGTGTGGTGTCTGGCGGTGACACCACACAAACAATACAGGAAAACTTTCGCCGGTGTTATAGTTGTTAATATTTGGTTTCTAGAGACATACCTTGCGTAAAAAACTGATTTGATTTCCTCTTATGGTAACGCTGTCAGCCATGTGTCTCTTCACTAGTTCGTCATCTTTCACAGGTCTACGCTTATTTATTTCTGTTATTATATTGTAGTTTCAGTAGTGATTCAATCATTATTTTCAGGCAGACACTAGCAACTGCGATCATATTTTTGTTGTTGCATACCTTAGCTTACAAGCTGCATGAAATTCTGATTAATACATTTTACCGTTAGATTAAAAGGACAAATACAGCACCTAATGTGGTATTATATTTTAACTACATTTTCTACGTTTTCTTAAATGTGCAGCAGGCGAAGGCATGCAAAATCATTCTCTGACCGTCCCATAAACCTTCCCCAGCAGCCGATCATACGACAACAGACCCTGTAAAATGTTTATAGCGCAGAAAACAAAGTTCGCTTTGACATTTTTTAAATAATTCAGAGCGAAAATCTGAGTTTGTAGGATCATAGGTTGCAGATAACAACATCATTGTGAAATGCTGGAAAATAAGCAGATGATTAAAGCGTGGTATAAAACTTAGTTAATGAACTCCAACATAACCAAATATAATACCGTTCGAGTCAAAATACGAAACGACTAGATTTTGTTTGACTACACAAACTGCTGAAAACAAAGTCATATATCTACGAACAATAATTCAGAGGTATGTAAGGTGGAACGGGTACTTAATTTTAGCTGCGGGGAAGATAGATGATGGACTTTCACTGGATGATTTCTAATAAAATGTCATTCATGCACAGGGGACATCTTTTTTTTAATAAACTTTCCGTGCGACGTATTATTAAGTATTGATCCTCAGACTAGGATAGTATGTTCGTCTCAGCTTGTTATTCAGCAAGACAGTGTCACAGAAGTATCTAACAACGACTGGGGGGAAATGTAAAGGCTTACTCCGAAAATTATGAGAGTCAATTTTCGATGACGAGTTAACATACCACATCCTCCCATATAAGTCTTCCTTAAAGACCGTGACAGTCATCTTAGTGAAAAACGTGTATTTACGAAGGCGTGCTGACAGTAATTCTCGCCCCCATACCAACCTCGAATGAGATAAGAAATAGTGTTAAGCTATATGAGTATCTATGTACTTTCTGGTTCAGATCATGCGGTTACTTATGGATCAAAACTGGAGATAGGGACTGAGGTGCCTCAGAGATAAGTTGAAAAGATGTACCGTGGTCAGCTGCCTAACCGTATTACATGCAGCACTATAATGAATGCAGTCACACAGTTCCACACACATAAGAAGTTGTAGAAGATGCGAATAGTGTGCTTTGGCATGTGAAGTGCCCAGATTTGTCGTCGACTGAACGCATTTGGTGTGTACTGGGCTCACGCCTGCTCCCTTTACTCTCCGACCCAACTAGTGCACGATCTGTGCATGTGATTGCAAGAGAACTTTTCGAATAATCACATATGATTTACTGAATATTACCATTTTAATTCAAACCATCGTTAATTTCACTTAGGGGATACGTAAGTACGGACATAATGCAATTCACTTAGAAATCGTGACAGATCATTTAGGACTTGGGAAAGAGGATCTACTCGTTACAAGATGTAAACTGACGGATCAAATACGTAGGGATACAAGTGTAAAACTTAGTGTATTCTTCATCTGATACATTAGAAAAGTTTTCTGTTAATTACGTCACTGCTTTCTTGCCCCTGTGAAGTATGAGCTGTAACTATTCAGAGAAGAAGGTGGTAACGATATACGTTTCTCCCACAAAGGCAGGAAAATTACAGTCAGGAGAATGGAGCGCATTTAAATGGACTCATTTTGGTTTCCACTTTGTCAGAAACAAGAGAAGGCTCAACAGTATGTTGTTGACCATGATCCGAACTTAGGAACTTCACAAGGGGGACAGCTCAGAGAGATTTATGTGTATTTCATAATTTAGTTCAAAAATAATCGTCAGTTTTCAACTCAACTAATGATTAAATATGAACATGAAATGTGCTGAAGACTCATTAGAGAAATACAAATAACAAACGTCTGTGTCCTTTTAAAAAAAAAAAAATCTAGATTGAAGGCAAAGGGGGTAGTCCAATATAGTTCTCACTACTTCATAAACTTTCCAAATTAGTAGTTGTATAAACAATGGTGCAAAAAACCGATAGATATCCCTGTGGTCATTTTCTTCAGTACTTCTTCGATTGCCGACAGAAACCACAGACACCCAGAACAATTCCAGCAGTGCACTAAAGTTTATAAAAATATCTTTAAATCTGCATATTTTGTGTGGTATTAAGAGTCTTGTTTAAGTTAACATTTAAATCCAGAATCAGATTTTTTTTTAAATAGCCTACGACTGAACTGTTCTCCTCTGTCTCTCAAAGTTGATACCCTTGTCTGCTAGCAGATAAACCTCTAAGAACTGGGAAGTTCTGGATAGGAATTTGCAAGCTGAAGCTTGGCTTGGCTCTAGGATACGTGATCGGCCTGGGGCAGCTCACTGCACAGAGAACTGTGGTAAACAAATAAATACGAGTGTACAGCTCTTTGCACGGCATATACAGGGTGGCCCATTGATCGTGATCGGGCCAAATATCTCACGAAATAAGCATCAAACGAAAAAACTACAAAGAACGTAACTTGTCTAGCTTGAAGGGGGAAACCAGATGGCGCTACGGTTGGCCCGCTAGATGGCGCTGCCATACGTCAAACGGATATCATCTGCGTTATTTTTTAAATAGGAACCCCCATTTTTATTACACATTCGTGTAGTGCGTAAAGAAATATGAATGTTTTAGTTGGACCACTTTTTTCCCTTTGTGATAGATGGCGCTGTAATAGTCACAAACATAGGGCTCATAATTTTAGGCGAACAGTTGGTAACAGGTAGGTTTTTTAAATTAAAATACAGAAAGTAGGTACGTTTGAACATTTTATTTCGGTTGTTCCAATGCGATACATGTACTTTTGTGAACTTATCATTTCTGAGAACACATGCTGTTACAGCGTGATTACCTGTAAATACCATATTAATGCAGTAAATGCTCAAAATGATGTCCGTCAACCTCAATGCATTTGGCGCGATACGTGCAACGACATTCCTCTCAACAGCGAGTAGTTCGCCTTCCGTAATGTTCGCACATGCATTGACAATGGCTGACGCATGTTGTCGGCGTTGTCAGTGGATCACGATAGCAAATATCCTTCAACTTTCCCACAGAAAGAAATCCCGCACGCGAGCTATATGCCGGACATCCATCATGTTGGAAGTACATCGCCATTCTGTCATGCAGTGAAACATCTTGTAGTAACATCGGTGGAACATTACATAGGAAATCAGCATACAATGCACCATTTAGATTGCCATCGATAAAATGGGGGCCAATTATCCTTCCTCCCATAATGGCGCACCATACATTAACCCGCCAATGTCGCTGATGTTCCACTTGTCGCAGCCATCGTGGATTTTACGTTGCCATATAGTGCATACTATGCCGGTTTACGTTACCGCTGTTGGTGAATGACGCTTCGTCGCTAAAGAGAACGCGTGCAAAAAATCTGTCATCCTCCCGTAATTTCTCTTGTGCCCAGTGGCAGAACTGTACACGACGTTCAATTCCTGGTGCATAGGAATATGATACGGGTGCAATCGATGTTGATGTAGCATTCTCAACACCGACGTTTTTGAGATTCCCGATTCTCGCGCATTTGTCTGTTACTGATGTGCGGATTAGCCGCGACAGCAGCTAAAACACCTACTTGGGCATCATCATTTGTTGCAGGTCGTGGTTGACGTTTCACATGTGGCTGAACACTTCCTGTTTCCTTAAATAACGTAACTATCCGGCGAACGGTCCGGACACTTGGATTATGTCGTCCAGGATAACGAGCAGCATACATAGCACACTCCCGTTGGGCATTTTGATCGCAATAGCTATACATCACACGATATCGACCTAAACGGTCCATTTTAACACGAGTAATGTATCACGAAGCAAATACCGTCCGCACTGGCGGAATGTTACGTGATACCACGTACTTAAATGTTTGTGACTATTACAGCGCCATCCATCACAAAGCGAAAAAAGTGGTCCAACTAAAACATTCATATTTCTTTACGTACTACACGAATATTTAATAAATAATGGGGGTTCCTTTTTAAAAAAAAACGCGGTTGATATCCGTTTGATGTATGGCAGCGCCATCTAGCGGGCCAACCATAGCGCCATCTGGTTTCCCCATTCAAGCTAGACGAGTTTCGTTCTTTGTAGTTTTTTCGTTTGATGCTTATTTCGTGAGATATTTGGCCCGGTCACTATCAATGGACCAGCCTGTATATTAAACCAGCAATCACTATCTCTCGTTTCAGTGTAAACTTCGCGTCAAAGCAAATCATCTGCAGGCTTTGCCAAGCCAAACTCTTCCACATCTCGTCCACCATGGACGCTCGGTCATTCCGCTTAGTATTTCAGCCTATGTGAGAACAAGAGAGGTCTCATGGTTAATACAATACAGCCCCCAAACGTTCCTTCAGGGCCTGCGGCTATTATTCCCCCTGTCTTTTCCAACTGAGCCATAGCTGTCCGCAGCTCGTGGTCGTGCCGTAGCGTTCTTGGTTCCCGGGTTCGATTCCCGGCGGGGCCAGGGATTTTCTCTGCCTCGTGATGACTGGGTGTTGTGTTATGTCCTTAGGTTAGTTAGGTTTAAGTAGGTCCAAGTTCTAGGGGACTAATGACCATAGATGTTAAGTCCCATAGTGCTCAGAGCCATTTTTTTGAGCCATAGCTCCGTCTTTAATAACCTCGATGAACGCCAGACAGACTGCAATATTATTCCTAGTACGTGGAAGAGGTAGTGATAGGTTACATTATTGGGCTATGTTTTCTGGTTATCAATATCAGCTATCAGGAAATTACCCGAAATCACAGTTAGTCTGTCCGGTCCATTACAGAGCCATGTGCAACTGATTGTACTGATCGAAGCATAGTAATTTCAGAAAAATTGGGAGCTCTGTCAACATGTTGTTCACAGCAGCTGAATTTGCAGTGGATTTTCTTAAATTGAAGTATCTGAAGTCCACCATTGACACGGTGACACATGAACAGTGGCGTAGGTACGTAATTTGCAAGACGGAGTCGTCTTCACACTATCTGGCAGCGGTCTAACGCGGTGAAATCGCACGTCTCGCCCGTACCGCCCTCTACTTCCGCGGTGTCGACGTATCCCAAATCGGACATCATCCTAGTCGGAAGACAGGAACATCTAGTACAGCATTATTTCTAACTGAATCGCTCAAGGGAGTCTCTTACGGATGTAGACTCCTCTCGCTCGAGATAAGTGTACACAATGGCATTTAAGAATATGATTTCCCAAGTGAGTGAGAAAACAGTACGTAAAGTAGACGAGCCTTCCCGACAGACACGCCAGGAAGTCTTAAGAACTATTGTGTCCGTAGATGGTACGACGTAGCTTGGTTCACTATAAACACTCCAGTTATTTAATATGGGAATAAAACCGCAACATATTTATTCACAATATGTACAGAATAAAGAAAAACGCAGGGTGCCTCGGAAGGAATGGTAAGTATTTAGGGATATGACAGGAAGGATCATTCGAAGTAAAAAAAAAAAGTCTAGTAAACAAGGGCTTAAAATGCATATCTTAAGAGCTATGAGCACTTCGTCATCTTCGCTGCTGTGAAACAAACCTCCTCTGCTGAAAGTTCTCTGCTTTGTATATTTTGGGAGGAGGCAGTATGGACCAAAGAAAGAAGTGTAGTAAACATCGTTTCTAAAATACCTACCTTAACCCTAAAATACTAAATCCTCGTAAGATTTACGATTGCAGTTGGTACTAATTCGCATTTCCCGCCAATTTGTAATTGCCAGTACTGAGTGTTAAATAGGATATTTTGTACGTATTTTGAACGTGACATACCATTGGGGACCTTTCAATTGTAATTAACTAGAGCATAAACTACAAATTACGACTTTCTTTGAATGAAATATGGAGTAATAAAATTTAAGATGACCCAAGTGTGTTGGGGCAATGGTTAGCACACTGAAGTCGCATTCGGGAGGACGGCGGTTCAAAGCCGCGTCCTGCCATCCTGATTTAGGTTTTCCGTGATTTCCCTAAATCGCTTCAGGCAAATACCCGAATGGTTCATTTGAAAGGACACGGCCGACTACCTTCCTCATTCTTCCCTTATCCGATGGGACCGATGATCTCGCTGTTTGGTTCCCTCCCCCAGATCAACCAACCAACCAAAATTTACGATGGTTTAGTAAGAATGTAACATTTTTCTTCATTTAGTGTCCTAAGGTTAAGAACTATGAGCGAAAATGAACAAGTGAACATAGCTCGCAAAATGTGCATTTTAGATCCCATGTTTACCAGACTTTTGGCTTCGAATGATCGTTCCTATCAGATCCCTGAACATTGACCACTCCTCTGAGGACACCTTGCATGCGTAATTTGGATCACTGTGAATTCGTTCTAGCAACGTCTCTCACACATTTATCGCTGTATAATTCTATAATTATTAATAACGTCGTGCACTGTTAGTGGTGATCTCACTGTAAGTCCTGCCAGATCTAATGGGAGAGTTCGGTGAGCTGCGTATTAAAAAAGACTCTCGGACGGATACATTTGCATGCAGCGTGTGGAAGGGAAGACGGAGAGCCCTGTTGGTGCCCAATTAAATGATGCGTCTTCTGCGCAGATTTGGGCGACGCGCGATGCACCTTGTGCTCTCGGCAGACAACTTGAACATAGCATTCTCCTCCCCACCCCACCTGAAAAAAATAGAATGTAGCCCACAGTGGCCCAAAGAGTGCGCGCGGTCTGTGCCGTGGTGCAGATGATGGCGATGCGCTGTCAGATGACGCCACCTAACCAGCGTCACAACATTCACCACGCGAACCACCGGTAACAACTGCCAAAAAATGAGAGGTAGGGCGTCCATAGAACGACAGAGTAGCTGCAGCAGTGGCACTGCTCAGGACTCCCAAATCTGTGATACTGATGTAGGCCTGTCTGTGACTGACGTCAACGGCTGTGGACGTGGCAGCTTAGGCGGGTATCGGTCCACCTCTGTGGAAAAGGTGTCAGGTGATCCGCGCACCTGAGCATCAGTCGCTGGCAAAGGTCGCTCAGGGGCATCAGTCTGGGTTGCAGGCAGAGCTTCTGAAAAAACTGAAATCTACAGCAGATCACAATAAGCACGAAATAGGATACGATTCTGGTGCCCGATGGGTGCCCGTTTTTCCGCGAACGGAATAATGAGCTCGGCCAATCGTCTGAATGACGATGCCGGATTCCCAGTTGTGAAGTTTGCTATGAACACGGTAGGAAACTTTGTCGTCTGTGCGAAACTTCCTTGCGAAGTTAGCTTCTGAAGCGCGTTGGTGAGGGTGAAACAGAAGCAGCAAAGTGCGATGACGACTACCATGTAAAAATTCAGCCGGCGAAGGTCCTGAGAAATAATAACAAAGCATTTTCCCTCGAGTGCGAAGTACGAAACTTGGAAATATGAGCCTTGAAAGTGCGAGCGAAACGTTCGGCTTCACCTTTCGATTTAGGAGAGAATCAAGCCGTTCGGATGTGGTGAATCCCATGTTATTGGCAAAATTGTTGAAACTCCAATGAGGAAAACAGCGGACAGTTGTCCGAAACGATTGTTTGTGGTAAACCTTTTAGGCAAGCGACAAATGTGAGTGCTTTGATAGTGCTAGCAGTGATCTTCGAATCCATTGGAATGACAAACGTATATTTACTGTATGGATCGACGATAATTAGCCACCATTTGTTCCAGAAAGGACCCGAAGAATCAATACGCTAGAGGTGCCAAGGTCAAGGTCAATTAAAAAATTCTTCGCGTGGCGCTGCATGGTTGACGGAGCGTGCATGGCAGTGTGTAGTCGTTGTTCAATCTGCTTATCGTAACCGTCCACGTAGCTACAATGCAGGGGCACTAGCTGTTCAGTTTTACGATTCTCCAATGTCCTCTACGTAAAAGCCTCAAAACATGTTTCTCAAAACATGCGGGAAGCATGCTTCGGGTTTGTTCATGAGGATTATGCAACAATATCACAGCATTCTGCAGAGAAAATCTTGCGCGTTGCGCATGGGATTTGCCCACTAATTCATCTGAAACTGATTCCGGATTACGAGGCCAACCCATCCGAGTGTAGTACCTGAGGAATCGTCTTGACTAATCCTGTTCAGTAGCATGTGCGAACTGTCGAAAATCACTGAGAAAAGGATACAGTGCTTGCGAATTAGATTGATCAATATGAAGACAAGACGCTTCTGACGCATGTAATTCCGGATCGTTACCCAGAGGTAAACGAGATAGAGTGTCTGCGTTGGCATGCTGTGCTGTAGGCCGATAAAGAATATCAGACTGGTAGTTCGAAAGGAGTAATGACCAACGTTGCATCTTCTATGCTGTACGATCAGGGACATCTTTCGTCAGATGACAAAGAGCAGTCAACGACTAATGATCAGTCACGAGAAAAAATTTTCAGCCATGCAGATATTGATGAAATTTCGTGACGGCTCACATGATGGGTAAGGTTTGCTTTTACAGCGGACTGCAGTTGACTTGGGCCTTGTTCAAAGTCTTTGATGCAAATGTTCCAGGGGTTTAGGATGAGCAGTTTGCTAGTGGTTTTGACCCCATATGCACGTGACAAAATATATTTCACATATATTTAACATATTTCACACTTATTTGTGCACGTATACGTCCAGATCTCTTGCGAATTTCGCGCTGCACTTTCAGTTTCACGCAGCTCAATGTTTATGGCGACGTATCTCCTCATATATGTGCTGTACAACGATATAATTTTAGAGGTTCATCCACTGCTGTATGTGGCTCTTGTCGGCGAAGTGTGTTACGAACAGAATTAGTAGTAAAAAATGGTTCAAATGGCTCTGAGAACTATGGGACTTAACAGCTGAGGCCATCAGTCCCCTAGAACTTAGAACTACTTAAACCTAACTAACCTAAGGACATAACACACATCCATGCCCGAGGCAGGATTTGAACCTGCCTTCATTGAACCACTCTAGTCAGTTATATAAAGATTTATACAAGTTGTTGTTATTCAACAATACAGTACAATTCAATAATAATTCAATAAGACAATTCAATAGTACAGTGGCTATACAAGGACTGTTATAATTTATTATTATATGAAGGATATATTGCTCTTCTGACTGCCCAATACTTCTTCATTGTTTCAGATAGTTTCTTTCTTTCTTCGTCTGAGATCACTCTTCCTGTAGCCCTTTTGTTGCTCTTCGATTCTTGTCTGGATTGTATGTCTTGCAGTATTGTGGTGCTCTCTGTTCTGTTTTATAGATCATCTACCGTAATCTGGAGTTCTCTTATATCTTCCTTAATTTATGTGATCCATTTAATTTTGCGCTTACTGTTCCACAATTTTTCTATTAGCCCCTTACCAATTCTGTTTTCTGGTGTTCTCTTCAGATGTCCAAAGGAAGAGATATGTTTCTTCCTTATCGTGCTCGTTTTATTTGAAATTTATTCTCCCATGCCCATTTGCTTGATACTTTTTATTTAAGCATGCCCTAATTACTCTTCTTTTTATCTTTAGTATTTTGTCAATTTCTGCTGTATTAGTTGTTTTGAAGATGGTTTAAGGGCTGCGTTAAGTTATTTCTGGTTGCATTTTATAATGATTTATTTTGCGTGTATGTAGCTTTTTTGTTGTATGTGATTATTGGTAATGTAATTTGCTAAATATTTAAATGTATCAACAATTTTGAGTTCTTGTTCTGCTATGGTAATTTTGTTTGCAAGTGGTGGGTCAGTTAGCACAATCTCTGTTTTTTCAAATGATATTATGAGGCCACTTTTCTGTGCTGCTTCTTGTAGTGGTTTAATTTGTAGCCTGGTTTCTTGAACATTGTTGGCTGGGAGAGCAAGATCATCAGCAAATCCCAAGCAGTTTTAACTTATATCATTTTCAGCATTTCCAATTCTTGTGATCTTTGGATTATTCTTGTACAATTCTGTTTTTATGTATTCCAGTGCACTGTTGCACAGTGGTGGTGATAGCCTGCTTTTATAGGTAATGTGACAAACATTCCTCACATAAACTTCACTTTCGATGTGATGTTGGTGGGAGTCCTATTAATGTACTTGGTTTTAGGTGGAGTCCCAGATTTCTTAAAATTTTTAATACTAAAGGTCTATCGAGACAATCATATACCTCCTTAAAATCTACAAATGATGTTGCCAGGGTTTTTTTCTGTTTTCTTTAGTATGCCAAAATCAGTTTTAGAGTAAAGATCTGCTCTGCACAGCTTCTACATCGTCTGAAACCTCCATGGTACTCACCTAACACCTGTTCTAGTTGTTCCTTGATTCTTCGGTGTAGTATCTTGGATAAAATCTTGTATGTGACATCTAGGAGATAGATTCCTCTGTAGTTGCACAGTTTGCTGTTATCCCCCTTCTTGTGTAGTGGGTGGATGATGGCCGTGGTCCAATGTTCAGGGAATTCTTCTGTTACCCATATTTTTCTTAGAGCCTTGCGCAAGGTATTGACTGTGCCACTTGAGAATTTCCACATTTCAGCAAAAATCTGATCTCTTCCACATGCCTTATAATTTTCTTGTCCTTTGTGGACTCTTTCTACTTCTTCGAAAGTTGAGGGTTCTAATTTGTTAGGTTCGGTTTTAATTGGAATATTTACGTCAATTTGTAAGAGTTCTTTGGCTTCTTCATAATTCAAAAATTTATTAAATGTTTTTGTCATGATATCAGCATTTTCTTTGTTCCTCTGTGCCATTCTTCTATCTTCATCTTTCAGTACTAGTGTAGGAGGCTCATACTGTTGTAGTTGTTCCCCAAAAATTTTCTAGTTATTCCTGGAATTGGTTTTGTGCTAATTATCTTCTACAGAGTTTATTATGTCTTTGTGGAATCCTTTCTTAATTTTCCTAATGTTTTGCGTGAATTTTTTCCTTTCATTTTTGAGCTTGATGGCATTTTCCTCTGTTTTGTGTGTTTGAAACTTTAAGAATGCTTGGCGTTTTTCCTCAAGGAATTTGACACGTTCTGTAGTCCACCATGCACGTTTTCTTCGTAGATTCAAGGGAGATAGGTTCTCGGCTTGTGTCTTGAAACTTGGACCAGTTCTTCTAGATCGCCTGTTACTTTAATGGTCTGTGTTATTTGTTGGTATTTATCATTTTTAATTAGGTTATGTGGGTCGTACTTCCTTCTTGCTTTATTAATTTTTTCCATTTTTTTCGTTAATGGAGTGATTTCATTTTAATTTTAATTTAACATTTCAATAGTTTAACATTGTAGATTTCCTTACGAAAATTTTTGTCTATTCAGATGTGGTCTAGCTGCCACTCCTCCTTCCTCCAGTCTGGTATTTCCACGTCTTTAGTTTATTTGGCTTCCTGTGGAAGTATGTTGATTTAGATATAAGGTTGTGTTCTCTGCAGAGTTCTACAAGTCCTTAACCATTCTTGTTTGTAAAGTTATATGAACTCCATTTTCCAGTTATGTCTTCATATTTCCTTTCTGTTCCCAGCTGGGCGTTGAAGTCTTCCAATAAAATTTTTACATTTCTTTTACTTATTCTGTTCACAGTTTATTCGAGAAAGTCCCAAAATTTATTTACCGCTTCCTTTATTTTTGTTAGAAAACTTTTTTTCATAGGAACATGACCATTTATAGTGGTGTAGGTTTTATTCATTGTTTCAACAGTCAGAGTTTCAACTACTGGCGAGGGGAGTGGCCGCGCGGTTAGAGGCGTCATGTCACGGCTTTCGCGGCCACTCCCGCCGTTGGTTCGAGTCCTCCCTGAGGCATGGGTGTGTGTGTTGTTCTTACAATAAGTTAGTTTAAGTAGTGTGTAAGTCTAGAGACCGATGACCTCAACAGTTTGGTTCCTTAGGAATTCACACACATTTGAACTTTTTTTTTTTCAATTCTTGATGACATTGCTTGAAAAACAGTTACTGAATTTATTATTTTTATATTGACTATAAATTCAGTTTCAAATCGGGGACATTTCTTCATAACCCACTGTCCTGATTTCCCATTATAAAGTCTATACTAATGAGCCAAAACATTATGGCCACCTGCTTAATTTTTTTTCTTCTTCTTTGGGACGAAATACATTACTGGTTCTGCATATCAGGCATCAGACAGTTTGTCGGTAGGTTTGTCGAGGTATGTGGCATTAGATGTCTACGCACATGTCATGTAATTCGTGTAAATAACGGACCACTGATATGCGTACGCGATGATGGCGTACCATAGCTACCCAGATGGGTTCCAAAGGATATAATCCAGGTGAATTTGGTCGCCGAGACAGCAACGTGAGTTCATGATAATGCTCCTCAAACCGCTGCAGCACGGTTCCAGCTCCGAGACACGGATAATTATTGTCCTAAATCATGACAGCGCCGTCGGGGAAGACATCAGGCATGAAGAGATGCATTCAGCGTGTTTTCGAATATACCACAGATCCCAGGCAGGCACAAAAGGATGTTCCCCGTAGCTCCCATCAGCTCTCGTCAGTGGCACGCTTCATGTTTCGAGCCGCCGTTCACATCAGTGACGGAGCTTGAAGAGACGAGCATCAAACCATTGTAGCAAAAATGTGATTCATCCGAAGAGCCGACACGTTTCCATTGATCGACGGTAAAATCCCGATGGTCTCATGCCCACTACAATCGCAATTGACGATGTTATTGGGTCAAAAAGTAAACGCGTCGGAGTGGTCTGCTGCGGAGCTCCATGTGCTATGAACGATACGCTCCGAAATACTTGTGCGTACGCCAGCATTGTGCTTTTTCGGCAGAGATGACACAAATCACCATCTGTCCTATTTTACCGAGCAGACAAGCTTCCGAACCCCACGTTCTGTGAAGAGTCGTGCAAGTCACACCATTCTGCTCCTAGTGGCAGTTTCAACGTCTTTCTACCTCTTTCCGTAGATGGTCGCAACAGGAGCACGTGAACATTCGATCAGCTTCGCCGTTTTTCAGGTATTTGTTCACAGGCTCTGCGAAATAATAATCTGCCCTTCGTGAGAGTCGCTTATCTCAATGTATTTCCCCATTTGCAGCCCATACCTCCGCTAGGGAGATCCCCCGTACGCGTCTGCTCCTCTTACATACTTCTGTTGCCGTGTCACGTGCCCGCAACGCCACCAGGCGGCAGTGGCCATCATGATTTGGCTTATCAGTGTGTATTTCTGTGATTCAAACGGGTCCTCCATCGTGTTTCTCGTTTCTTGAAGCCCGGATATTAGAATTTTTTATTCATTTTATTTACCTACGAAATTTTTAAGTTTTCCAGTCTTAAATAGTGAGTTAATGTTGTGTGTTTCTGTATAATTTCATGGCGAACCTTCTTCTTGTGTGTTAGTGTGCATTTTCGTGGTTGGAAACGCACCGCTTCATTGCAGTCCTCTAGTTGGCTAGCCACCAAATACGATGTAACCTTTACTTGCCTTATTGGGCAGGACAGTGGTATTTTTTTCCAAAAAGAAGTTTCCATATTTAACTTTCAAAGGTAATTAACCTTAGCTGGAGCAAGCTCAGATTTGCAACTACGTTTGTTAACCGTAGAAGGTGTGTCTGATTCGCAAGAGCCATTTTATTTGACTCGAGTCCACCGGTAAGCCGGTTAGGATCTCCTGTCCGTCACCTGTGACGCGACACGTAGGAATATCACCTCTCCTGTTTCGGCAGCGGAGTAGGTTCGTAGTAGTGAATTAAAACGTCATGCACGATGCGGCAGTTTTCCAGGCACCTCAATATTTGACGTCATATCTACTGAATTATGTGTCGTACAATGATACTTTTTGTAGGCGTATTCAGCGGCAGATGTGGACACTGTCTGCGAAAAGTGTTGCAAAACAGAGTTCGTAGCAACGAACCAATAAATTAAAATGTCTGGCGTGATGCGGCAGTTTTTCGTGCATTTCGGTGTTGATGACGTCATATCTCCTCAACTGTATGTCGTACATTGATATAATTTTTCTGTACATGTGAATACTGTCTCCAAAATATGTCGCAAATACGATTAGTAGATAAAAGAAGTAAGAAATTTAAACGTCATGCTTCGTGCGGCAGTCTTACTGCGCGAACAGCGAAACTGTAGTAAGCGATAAACTATATTCCTTTCATCATTTTGTGCGGGTCGTCATCGAGAAAAGGTTTCACAGAAGTTTGAAATTATATGTAAAGTTTGTTGCAAATGCCGGCCGGAGTGGACGAGCGGTTCTAGACGCTACAGTTTGGAACCGCGGGGCCGCTACGGTCGCAGGTTCGAATCATGCCTCGGGCATGGGTGTGTGTGATGTCCTTAGGTTAGTTAGGTTTAAGTAGTTCTAAGTTCTAGGGGACTGACGACCTCAGCAGTTAAGTCCCATAGTGCTCAGAGCCATTTGAACCATTTTTTTGTTGCAAATCTCTACGCGCTCTGATTCTTATATAGTGGATGTCTAAAGTATGGGTATTCGCGTGTCGTAGGTTGCACTGCTTTTTCATTCTCCAGGGAAGGGATGAGGTATATCTACAAATGGTTCAAATGACTCTGAGCACTATGGGACGTAGCTTCTGAGGTCATCAGTCCCCTAGAACTTAGAACTACTTAAACCTAACTAACCTAAGGACATCACTCACATCCATAAACGAGGCAGGATTCGAACCCGCGACCGTAGCGGTCGAGCGGCTCCATACTGTAGCACCCAGAACCGCTCGGCCATCCCGGCCAGCGTATATCTACACCCTGGAGCACACTTTCTTCTGTGATCGAGAAAACGAGTGTTTGACATTCTCATTCAATGGAGAGCCTTCAGACGTATACTTCACGGTATGTTAATTCTGTGTGTGTAGAACCAATGGGCACACGAGAGTCGCACGCAGCGAATAGGGGTGCTGCACTCTACAATTTCACGAGAGCACGCGATTACCGCCACCTTCTCTACACGTTTTCAATAACCCGTACGTCTTCATTTAGTGATTAACCTCGACTCTGGAACACTGCAACTGGCACGGATATGCTTCTACGGCGATTTGACGCCGTGTATAGCGGACACGACTGGTGCTACGCGCGCCATGGTGTCGGCTTCCACTGTCCGAGATTATAATGAGCACGGGAACTCCATGTATGGTGTGCTGAATGGCAAAGCGTAGTGTTTTCGGACGAACCCCACATCAACTGGTCATGTAGTGAAAAAAGAAAGGAGGACAATTCGAGTTGGCCGTCCCGTCGCCAGCGAGGTTATTATGGATGGAGCACGAGCTCAGATTGCGAAAGGACGGGGAAGGAAATTGGTTGTGGTCTTTCCAAAGGAAGCGATACCGATTAAAGAAAATCGCGGGAACTAAATCTCGATGGCCAGACGGGGATTTGGCGGTCGTCCTCCCGAATACGAGCCCAATACGTCAACAACTGCACCACCCCGATTGGTCCGTACAGTGATGGTCACATAAGTGTAAGAAACGCAACAATGTAAGATGCGCAGACGATGAACATCATGTATGAAGCAAAATGCTTCAGGTTTTCGTGTCCACTTCTCGATGTGTTGCCAGTTGGCTTTTTCCTGGGGATCTTCAGCAGACGTCTGTTTAACGGTTTTTCTGGCGTTTTGCCAAACGTTCACGCGTTGCTGGTCCGCCACCGGCAGTGTTGCGCGAGTCTTTGACACTGCCAGCCACTCGTGCTGCCGAAGCGACAGAAAAGTCGTTAAACAAATTTCGGCCAGGGATCCCGAGGTAAAGGCCAGCGGGCGACAAGTCACCAAGTGTGAGGCTTCGGCGTGTCGTCAGATACAACACGTAACCTCGTCTGCTATGTGCTAAGGGCGATTTGAATAGCAACAGCCACGTAAGGGAGGTTTTAGAGCACGAGGTTGGTCCCATGCTTCAGGCAGCTGCACTGCCGTATTTCTGCGGACAGTCCCTTTCCACAGATGGCAAGGAATGTGCAAGGCATTTTCGAAGTGAACTACAGCTTCCGTGGCTTGCACGTTCGCCCCACATGTCATCTAGGGATAACATCTGGGATGTGATTGATCGAAAACTTGTTGGTCACGATCGTTCTGCAATTATATTGACCTCCATTTATATACTCCATATACTCCGCAATCCACAGTGCATGGCGAAGGGTGATTCATAAAAATACTGCAATTTTCTGTCCTATTTCATTCACGTACTGAGCGAGAGGAAATGACAGTCTAGATGCCTCTGCACGAATCCTAACCTTTTTCATCTTTTTATAATGATCCCTGTGCAAGATATACTCGTCCGCTGGTGGCAACAAAATGGTTGCACAATTTTCTTCGTACAGGCTCTCTAACTCTACCCAACAGTGTTTCGTGAATGTTACGCCGCCTCTCCTGCAAGGATTCCCATGTAAGTTCCCAGAGAAATTCTGTACACTTCGGTATAGGCTATACCGACTTGTTACCATCCTGTCAACGTGTCTCTGAATTTGCTCAATGCCTGTTATCGTGTCTACTTGATAAGGACCACAAATAGCGGAACAGTACTGTAGACTTGGTTACAGAAACGTTACAGTTGCAATGCACTTTCCCAGAACCCTTCCAAAATTCTAAGTTTTTCATTCCTCTCCCATAAAATTGATTTTACGTCACTGTCCCGTTTTATACAGCTTCTTTTTATTACCCGAAATGCTTACATTATGTGAAGTGCTCAAGTTATTCGCAACTAATGTTGCACTCGGATTATATATGGTTCTTTCTCATTGTTGCAGGAACACTAAGCCACATTTAAAGAGAGCTGCCATTCATTGTACCCATGTCTTTGTCTAACGACAATACTCGTCTATAGACAGCTGCATCGTTAGCGAGCAGCCAACAGTGCTCCTGAACCTATTTGAAAAGTGTTTGTGTACATTAGGAATAGCAGATGTCCTGTTTCACTTCCTTGGGCAGATTCCATAGTAATTTTGTCCCTGTTGAACATTTGACTGTCCAGTATAGTGTACTGCGTTCTATTATTCCAATATTCATCGATATAGTCACATATTTACAAGGCTAATCCGTATCAGTGCGTAGTCGACAAAGTGACACTGTGGAACTCCTTCTGAAATCTAGGAAGACGGTGTCTACGTATTGGCCTGTATCTGTTTTTTGCAATACGTTGAGTATGGCCTTAATCTTCCCTACCACCGAATTGTGCGACAACGTTTTCTATTATATCCAAAACCTCTCATAGTTTCGTACGAAGTGAATGATTGCCGGCCGAAGTGGCCGAGCGGTTCTAGGCGCCACAGTCTGGAACCGCGCGACCGCTACGGTCGCAGGTTCGAATCCTGCCTCGGGCATGGATGTGTGTGTTGTCCTTAGGTTATTTAAGTTTAAGTAGTTCTAAGTTCTAGGGGATTGATGACCTCAGAAGTTAAGTCCCATTGTGCTCAGAGTCATTTGAACCATTTTTTTGTTGAGTATGAATAGAGCAAGCTGTTGATGTTTTGCAGACTTGCATGCAAATCTTGTGGAGCGAGATTTTACAGAAAAATTTGTCACATTATTTGAGCCCATGGTGTCTTGGCACTATACTGAATTCTTAGAGACTCAGGTCATGTATAGTTGTGCAGTTCTGTAGCCTCAGTCATTTGTATTTTGTAATGTATCTGCTATTTGGTATGAATTTCATTTGAGTCGTGTGTATGCTTCTTGGTGCTTTTATATACTATTGCAGACAGAAATTTGTTTCTTACCTAAAGCAAGTGTCCTCTCTTCGTCAAGTAAACCAACACTGACACTAATACTAATTCTAATAGCTTCTGTATCGGGGACGTAGATAATGTTCCACAATCGGCGTCATAAAGAATTACCCGTCATTTCCTGGCACTGTTTTACTGTCAATAGTTAATTTTGTTAATTGTTGTTAGTGTCATTTTTAGTTTCGGAGCATAACTTTCTTAGTCTGGGTATTTATGTTGATTCCAGTTTCCATAGGAGTACTGTCGGTGATTTACGAGATTTTACAATTATTTCAAAGAACGTGGTCTCTTCGATGCAATACAATGTTCTGCATGCATCTGTCATTACTGAATTCTGGAATTTGAGAAATTCTTTCCTAGCTTACGTACAGTATTAATCCCATGCCACCAGGCAACTTCCTTGCGATCTTCTTGTGTGATTCCCAATTTCTCTGGCTCCAATTGCCATATCAGACTGCAGTTTTCACACATAAAATGACTATTCGTAAGCCGAGTCGTATAACTGCCAAGTCTTGTTACAGCGTTAGTATAACATTTCTTGTCCTTAGCGACAATGTAAAAGTATCGATACTTCTTGGTATCGAGTACTTTCGTAGCAATACCAGTACTTTTTTACTCGACACTGTGCAGTTGATACTTTTCGTCATATCAGTAGTTTATAACAGGTATCGCATCACGGCCCGCTCACTCAGCTCGAGACGTACAGAATATTAAACTGTTGCTTAACATTTTGAAGGCACTAGAACATGTCACCAAAGATCTATCAGGTGGGCAGTATGAACTATAAGCAAAACTATACTAATAATCGACTGCTAAAAAATGCAGCAAAATTGTTTAAGTTAGCATTATGACAGCACTCACAACAGTATAGTAGAGGCTGTAAAAGATGAGCGAAACAAGGCAGTAGAACGCAGATATGGACAAATTGAAGATAATCGTTTGCTGCAACAACCTGTTTGCTTGACCCAAGAATCAAAAACGTATGTCTTAAAGATGTCCCAGAGCTTGTACTCGGCCAGAATCTACAATAAAGTGTTTATCAGCAACAGTGAATCTTGAAACGTTACGTGACTTTTAGAATCATCATAAGAGACTAGGACACAGCAAACAAAAGAAAAACGATGGAGCATTCGCTTCTTTCGATCCTATTGGGGTAAGCCTTTATCTGGCAACATGTGTTGATCACTGTGGCCTAATCCTTTAGATCAATGGGAGGAATGAAAGTGTTATTCTCTGAGCTGTTCAAGCTAAGCGAAAGCATCTGACAATTCCAACAACGTCAGTGCCCGCTGAGCGTTTATTTTCAGAGGCGGCAGTTCAGAGTCACCTAAAAGGTTATCAATGGAACGATCACATAAAATATTATTTTTGAGTGATTGTATAGAAGAAAAACGTGACCTTTTTTTCACATTAAACCCTAATCTCCGTTCCTTCCTGCAGCTGGTTTTTGTTATTCTTGCTGTATTTCGTATTTCAAGCTCAAAATTTTAGAAAATAGTGATCTACAATGAAAAAATTGCTTGATTTAGCTCTTGTATTTTTCTACTTAAAACTTGTGAAAATGGGATACCTCTTTGTTAAAGATACGTGGACACATTGGAGCCGATAGAGAATATCTAACTTTTTTAGTCAAAGGTAAGTTTCGATAACTGAAGATATCAATAATTGCCCTTCGTTGCTTGGCTTGTAAAGGCTAAGCACTTGTGTACCTGTGTCTAATTTACTTTTCATGATCCAGCCTTCACACATACTAAATTTACGGAACAGTATTGCTGTGACATACGTATTTGGCTGTAGTGTGTTTTACAACGCAGTGTTTTGTTTTTCCAGCGCTTGACACGCCGAACGTGACGGTAAAGAAGCAAGTGCTGGAGCTGCTGTCGGCGCTGTGCGTGTACAACGCGGAGGGCTATGCCAGGGCTCTGGACGCCCTCGAGCGATACCAGGTGAGCTCAGCCGCTCTCACCCACTCTCTCGCCTTCACACTCTGTTTGCTTACAAAGAAATCTTCTACTTGCCTTCCCCGAGCGGTTCCGTATCTGTTTTCACAGCACTCCCTTTCACGTAAATCTCACGTAATGACCGTATCAGAAGGCAGTGTGTGTTCACAGTTTACAAGTTTGCTACTGGAGCCGTCTGAAGGCTGTAAACGCTGACTGGCTCCATAGCTATAAGCTCCATGACAGGATCACTAGTCTGTCTGAATTTATATTGCAGCAATTAGAAATACTTTTACGAAAACTGTGAGTACTTACTCACTTCCTTGTTTGCAAAATTACGTCTGTGGCGTCCGACACATTTCATTGAAAGTTTTTGAGATATTTCACTGCTCTATTATCGTTATTTATAGCGTTTCATCTATCACACGAACGCTGTTGGTGACTGTGTGAACGTTGATAAACCAAAACGACTTTAGTTAAGGAACGAAAAAAAAATTGAAGTTTCGTTTCATATAAAGCAATGTACTGTAGAAAAATTCTTACTATCTGCAAATTAGAAACTGTATCGAAATATCAGGTTTACTGCAGATGATAAACAGCTATGCTAATAATATTAATTAGAACAGTGCTCTGCAAAATATTATTTATTTACAGAATGAGATTTTCACTCTGCAGTGGAGTGTGCGCTGATATGAAACTTCCTGGCAGATTCAAAACAGTTTTAATCTGCCAGGAAGTTTGATATCAGCGCACAGTCCGCTGCAGAGTGAAAATCTCATTCTGGAAACATCCCCCAGGCTGTGGCTAAGCCATGTCTCCGCAATATCCTTTCTTTCAGGAGTGCTGGTTTTGCAGGGTTCGCAGGAGAGCTTCTGTAAAGTTTGGAAGGTAGGAGGCGAGGTACTGGCAGAAGTAAAGCTGTGAGGACGGGGTGTGAGTCGTGCTTGGGTAAATCAGTTGGTAGAGCACTTGCCCGAGAAAGGCAAAGGTCCCGACTTCGAGTCTCGGTCTGCAACACAGTTTTAATCTGCCAGGAAGTTTCATTATTTATTTAATTTATTTGGTCAAGCACCGACTGTCGGCTTCCTAGGGCATCGTTAGGTAACAGCTAGTTATCGCAAACCCCGATAAAATGACGTGCGGCTTATATAGATATTACTTGCACAGAAGATACAAAAATGATGAAACATGGTTTTTCAAAAAAATATTATAATTTTATGTCACACAGAAATAGTTACATTTAACTAAAAATGAAGTTTTTATGTGGCTGTCGTTTCATTAAACAACAGATAAAATTAAAGTTTAATTTACAATTGTAATATAGTTTTGTTTAGTTGAAACTTGATTTAACAGATGGAAAATTGAGACTGAGTTTGATAATTTAAAACTAATCTGATATTCTGTGTAATACGTTTATTAATTTCCAGTATTTCCAGTTGCTGATCTTTCTGTTTTCCCTAATAGTATGTAAAACTTCACAGTCTACATCATCTGGATGGCTTTCTATTTAAAGATGTTCTGATAAGGTTGAATCTGTCTTTCCTAGTCACCAGCTTCTTTCATGTTTTCATTTTACTACAGAAAAAATTTTGATACTGTGTTGTTGTAATACGCAGGTCTGTTATTTCAATACTTCAAATGTTTTGAGTTTCTCTGAAATTTTGCCAACATAGGGGATGGTGCACTACTTTTTGTAACTACTCACTAGATCCTGTTGCTCAGCGTGCTGAAGTGGTGTAGTTTTACGAGTTTTCGTCTACTTCAAATATTAGTAATGAGGGCAAGGCTATAGCAATTACTGGAGACGGTAAGTCTGATCGTCTGCAGTTCGGTTTGATATGCAGCATCAGATAATGTGACAAAGAGATAAATGAACAGTAGTAAGTGCTATTAAAGTTATATGGCCCAAAGTATTCTTTTTAATGTGCTGAATAAAGTAATTCACAATCCTAAAACTACACTGTGCAAAATAATCAAAGCGTCAATTTCTTAAAACCCCGTCATTCTCTCTCTCACCGCCCCTCCCCCCTCAATAGCGATGCATAAGAATGACACATTTGGCTCAAAGTTTTCTGCAGATTTCTTCAGTGACGGTGCAAAAAAGTGGCGTCCTGTGACGTCACCGCCGGCCGGTGTGGCCGAGCGGTTCTAGGCGCCACAGTCTGGAACCGCGCGACCGCTACGGTCGCAGGTTCAAATCCTGCCTCGGGCATGGATGTGTGTAATATCCTTAAGTTAGTTAGGTTTAAGTAGTTCTAAGTTCTAGGGGACTGATGACCTCAGATGTTAAGTCCCATAGTGCTCAGAGTCATTTGTGACGTCACCCTAGGACTCGGCGATGCTTCAAACAGCAAGGTGTCAATACATGCGAAAAGAAGACCAGAGCTCAGAAGTTCACGTGAGGTGCAATGTGGGTTCCTCAGGTCACATGGGCACCAGATTTCGCCAAAATTCTGCCCAACGCCGCCGCTGATGTGTCAAGCGATGGGAAGGTCGTCACCCCTGCCTTAACCAAATTTCAGCCCTTCTCTTGACGCCTCTACAATGCAGGTCGGAACCGCACCTCCCAGTGTTGGTATCACACGATTTCCTTACAGATGCCTGAGGACAATTTTTCAGATACGCCACCACTCATAATCGACATGAAAAGGCCAGTGGAGGTGGCATGAAGGGAGTCAATGAAACCGCACCCTCCGTTGGGGCGTTCATTAAAACACATTTCGCGGTCTAAACCGACAGTCTGCAGTGACATACGCAACAGAAAGACATTCTTGACAACCCTTGTAACTAAAGACAACCCCCAGCCGATTCACCCCTTCTCTGAGGATGTCACAGAACTACAGTCCCAGTAAATAAGATCTGACCACTTTGAAGTGGACTGAAACCATAATTTTTACTCTGGTATGAGGTGTGGGACCACTAGGGGCCATTAAAACCATTTGGCGAAATTTGAACGTGATCTGAAGTAGCAAAGGATGTTTATACTTCTTCAGCCATCCTGTTTCACACCTCCTGAAGTGTGATTGTGTGGGCAGTTCAGCAACGCGCTCGGTGCCACCTGTGCACTGTTGTTAAATGTTTTAAAAATGTACCCATACAGAGATAAACCTTGACTGATTACTAGGTGCCTGTGGAGAGGCAACCCCTTCGACAACCACAGCTGCTAGAGTACCTGCTTGCAGGCATGCAGAATCTGAGGGGTGTCAAGGGGGTTGCGTGCGCGCTGGCGCCTAGGAATTGGTCAAGGGTTGTCTCTGTACAGGTACATTTTTAAAGCATTCGAGAAAGGTGCACAAGTGGGACTGAGGGTGTTGCTGAACTGGGGGTCTTAGAAGGACTCTTTCACTTTTTATTCGAGTATGTGTCAAAGTCGCACTGCCCTGTGATCACGCCACAGGAGGAAGCGAAACAAGAGGGCTACAAATCATAAAGACATTTTGCTGCTTCAGATTACATTCAAATGGTTTTGAATGGTCCCTAGTGGTTCCCCCCTGTATATCAGAGCAAAAATTGCAGTAATGCTATATTCCAAAGTGGTCAGATCACGTTCTATTGGGTTGCTATCCACGATGTTCTAAGAGAAGGGTTGAATTGTCCAGCAAGTGTCACCCATGTCGAAGGTTATCAAACTGTCATTTTCGACCACGAAATGTGTGTCAATGAATGCCACAAAGGAAGGGATCGTTTCATTAACGTCATTCATGCCACATACTACGCACATTTGTATCGACTCCGAGGGGGCTATGGGTATGAAATATTTCCCTCGGCCACCAACATGAAAACCGCCTCATTTCAATTCTCGGTGTCACAGTTCTGACCTCCACCACAGAGGATCAAGAGAACGGGTGAGATGTGGTTAAGGTGGTGTGTGACGATTTTCGTATCATGTGACACGTTACAGTGGAGTTAGGTGAAATTTGTTGCCAATGTGACATAATTAACCCACCATACACCTTACATGAACTACTGAGCTCTGAATTTTTTTTTTTTTTTTTTACAAGCGTCGACACCTTGGTGTTTGAACTGCCGCCGTACCCTAGGGTGAGGTGACAGGGTGCGAAGCCTTCATATCATTTCAGAGGGAGGTTGTAGGAACCTTTCAGACATATTTAGAACTTCTGAGTCAAAACAGGAGACAATAATGGAGTTTCAAAAAAGTAATCCTTTAATTCTTTTGTACAGCGTATGTGTGTCCTCATGTAACATTTTACTTATTATTAGACAGAAGAATAAAGGGGACCCATTGACTATAGTGGAACATGAATGGATGAAGTAAAAAGAAAATTGTGTTTGTTCAAAGAAGAGAGCACACTGGACTCGCATTCGGGAGGACGACGGTTCAATCCCGCGTCCGGCCATCCTGATTTAGGTTTTCCGTGATTTCCCTAGATCACTTCAGGCAAATGCCGGGATGGTTCCTTCGAAAGGGCACGGCCGATTTCCTTCCCCATCCTTCCCTAATTCGAGCTTGTGCTCCGTCTCTAATGACCTCGTTGTCGACGGGACGTTAAACACTAATCTCCTCCTCCCTCCTCCAAGGAAGAACCCCCTCGAAATATTTATTTGTTGGAACAAACACGAACACTAGAAGAAAGTGCCTTAGGCAAGCGATAATACGAAAATAAAGGATTATTTTTTGTATAGTTGCTTTTCTTAACTTTCTATCTCCATAGTCCTGAAGCAAATATGCTTAGAAAAGAATAATAAAACTATTTTATGTAGAACTAGATATGTCATAGAAAGAAGATATATCACAATGTTCGGAGTGAATCTTCCCGAAAAATTAGGCACGAAATGTACTAAATTTTATGCATAAATCTATTGGTACAGTGCAGTTTCATCTCGACCTAACGGCACAAAAACTGCTGTTCGAACGCTCACTTCAGCCTCGTATTTATCACCTTTCCAGGCTTGCGAAGTGCTTAACTGCAAATACTAATAGTCGTGATAATAATGTAATGTTTCCATTTTAAGAGCTGTTGCCCTATTATCTCTGTAGCTAAAAAAGTTAAGGGTGTTACGTACACGGTACAACACTCTTCGTTTCAGTTTCGATGCGATGATGAAATATCATGGCCGACGGTAAGTGTGATGTCTAGAACTAAGAAGCGAATCATGTTTGATTTATCTGCTTGAATTTTGCACGTCTACTCTGTTACCCTGAGCTCCTGTATTTCACGAAGAATAATATTTTTAACATAACGCGGAACTCCAGTGTTCAAACCTCGCTATAGTCACAATTATTTAACTACTAGCTCTGACTTCGACGTCGCTTGCCTGCGCTTTAGTAGTTACGGTACTGTAATAGATACAAACTATGATAGCTCAAACTGCAATGCGCACTGATGAGCCAGAACATTATGACTACCGACCTAGTATCGATATGAACTCGTCTACGCGTCCAGGCGACAGCAGCGTCACCTGCTGGAGAATGACTGCTAGTTAGACACACGCACGGTGCGTCTAGTATCAGTGAACGTGCTGTCCGTGTATAGAATGGAAAGCTTGGCTGAGGGCGGATTGCGATGGCCCGGAAGCTCAACACGAGCATTTGGAAACTGCACGACTTACGGGTGTTTGAGGAGTGCTGTGGTGAGTGTCTTCAACAAGAGGCGAAACCAAGGTGAAACCACGTCGCACCGAGCGAGGTGGCGCAGTGGTTAGCACACTGGACCCGCATTCAGGAGGACGACGATTCAATCCCTCGTCAGGCCATCCTTATTTAGGTTTTTCATGATTTACTTAAATTGCTTCAGGCAAATGTCGGGATGGTTGCTTTGAAAGGGCACAGCCAACTTCCTTCTCCATCCTTCCCGAATTCGATGAGACCGATGATCTGGCAGTTTTGTCTCCTCCCCTCAAATCAACCCAACCCGTACCATGTCCAGACGTCGTAGGGTTGGGCAGCCACCCCTCATTACAGATGTCGGACGTCGTAGGCTGGGCAGACTGGTAAAACAGGACAGGCAGCGAACTGTGGCGGAACTAACATCAGACTTTAATGCTGAGAAGAATAGAAGTGTATCTGAACACACACTACACCAAACACTTCTAACGATGTGCTTCCGTAGCCGACGCCCCACGCATGTGCCGTCGTTAACATCTAGATATCGGCAACTACGACTGAAATGAGCACGTGACCATGTTGGTGCAGTGGCAGATCGTTGGAGGGTCTGATGAATCCCGATACCTCCTTAATCATGCTGATGGGTGGGCGCGAATCCGTCGTCTTCCAGGGAAACAGCTTCTTGACACCTGCATTGCTGCACGGAGACAAGCTGGCGGCGGCTCCATTATGCTCTGGGGAGCAATGACGTGGGCATCTACGGGTCCAGTGGAGCTCGTGCAATGCGCCGTAGCGGCCAGGAAGCATCGTACACTGGTTGCAGACCACGTACGCCCTTTCATGGCGATCATGTTTCCCGGCGGGAGTGACATTTTTCAAGAGCCATGACACAAGGCCAGGAGTGGTGGAGTGGTTAGAAGAACACAGTGGCGAGTTCCAATTGATATGCTGGTCCCCCAACTCGCAAGTCCTGAACCGGATCTTATATATCTGGGATGTGATTGAACGTGACGTCAGAGCTCATTGCCCCCTCCCCGGAATTTCCGGGAATTAGGTAATTTGTGAGTGCAGACGTGGAGCCAGCTCCCTCCAGCAACCCGCCAACGCCCCATTGCTTCCACGCCATGACGCATCTCCGCTGTTATTCGCGCCAAACGTGAACATACCGGCTATTAGGTAGGTTATGGTAATGTTCTGGCTGAAAAGTGTAGAATGTAAATATATAAGGTAATTGTATCTACATCTATACTCTGCAAGCCACATTACGGTGTGTGATGGAAAGTACTTTTGGTACCAATAGCGCTTGTCCTCCCGTTCCTATTCCATTCACTAGTGCCGCCTGGGAAGAATGATTGTCGATTCAGCGCCAAACCTTTCAGTGATATACAAGTCCTCTCTTGTAGCGTCTGCCACCAGAGGTAGTTGAGCATGTCCGCAAAGCTTTCGCACCGACGGTCCGCTCTTCGTTGTACCTCCTCCGGCTCTTCTGTTAATTCTACTCCGTAAGGTCCTAGTCTGATGGATAATACTCAAGAACCGTTCGAACGAGTGCTTTGCATGCCATTTCTTTGGTGAATAAATTACATTTGCTTATT
The DNA here is from genome assembly GCF_023864345.2 of Schistocerca serialis cubense. Classification (NCBI taxonomy): domain Eukaryota; kingdom Metazoa; phylum Arthropoda; class Insecta; order Orthoptera; family Acrididae; genus Schistocerca; species Schistocerca serialis. Next base: position 1,007,359,844 of record NC_064640.1, read on the forward strand.
ATTCTCCCAATCGGCCTCAGTCTGGGATCTGCTTTTCCTACTATTTGGTTTATGTAGTCATTCCACTTTAAGTCGATTCGGCTGGCTACTTCTAAATATTTTACGGTGGTTACTGTTTCCAGAGATTTATCGCCAATAGTGAATCTATTCACATATTTATGCACAATGCGTTACATTTATTTACGTTTAGGGTCAACTGCCAGTCCCTGTACCAATAGTCGATTCTCTGCAGAATTTCCTGCATTTCGCTACACTTTCTAGAGGTGCAAACTTCCTGTAGACAACAGAGTCTCACGGAACGTCCACCATTAAGTCAGTAATACAAATGATAAATAATAGCGGCCTTATTACACTCCCTTGGGGGTACTCTCGAAATCACCTTTACATTTACATCGACAAAAGATTCACGGTTTAACAGAGCATCTTGTTGATGATGGTGGGATAACAACGTCTTCAACGGCAAACAGCGGCCCAGAGCAGTCTTTGTTATGTCTGTTCATTGGAATAGATGCATATTATAAAAATGGATGTAGCTGTATACATATATATCGGTACGCACGCTAGAACATGCGTACCTAATACGTTCCAAAAGGCCGCGCATAAAAACGGGATTTTCCGATGCTTATACCTCGGGTTCTGTTGCTGATACCCCTTGGGCTGGGTACCATCGGTTTACCGAAAAGAAGGGTCGTCTTAATGGCACTGCCCTACAGTACGGGGTCAAAATATGAATATAACACACTTTCTCCTGCGTAGGCAAGTTGAGCAAATCGGCAGGCTCTTTTTGAATTCGTTGTAGTCTACTGTGGGCATCATCGAACTTGCGGAGGCTCCATTAGTTCATGAGCGGTTTCTCGGAAAAACCCACAAAATGGTTTTTTTACTATATTTTCGCGGACCAAAACCAAGCCCAGGGTTCCAAGAGAGCTATGCACAGAAAATGGATGAAATTTTTACGATGTATTCCTAAAAAGAAGAGAGAACTAACAACAGGGAAAAGAGACAGCAGCAGTAGGAAGGAAAGAATGAGATACCAGCAGTAAGAGACAGCAGGAGGGAGATAGTGGCAGTGAAAGTAGACTGCAGTAGTAGGACAGAACGTAGGGAACGGTGGCTGTGAGACAGGAGACAATGACAGAGAAGAACAAAGAGCTAGTGACAGTGAATTGAACTGAATGAGTGAATGAGTAAGGGCACCTGGGAGTGGATGGGTATGAGCGGCCGATGGACTAGTCGGTGTGCCTGACTTACAGTTACGAGAGCTGGTGGTGCGTTTCATGTTTACAAAAACATGAATATGAATATGTTGGCATGCCAAAATTTTTTAATGTGCTGAGGAAGGTATAACGGGGCACGTGGAACTCCACCTTTCACTCAGAGTCTTAAATAAACAGAACATATACGCAATTTTTGTTTTCCGACAGGAGCATTTTTCCACTGGTATATGTATGTTCCACATCTCCTCCTAAACCACTGGACCGATTTCAACCCAACATTGTACTCATATCACTTACTGTCTGGAGATAATCGCTGTAAGAATAAAAACCACCTGTCTATCAGAAGTGTGGGGGTGTGGGGGGAGGTGGAAAAGCAGTGTAGCCCACGACGCACGAAAATCTGTACTGTATTCATACAGTATTTGAGAATGACAGCACTTAGAGACTTGCAAAATGCATTATACATAATTTCAAACCTTTAAAATGCTTTCTCTCGCTGACACCCACACAAATCGACGAAGGGAAACAAGTTTATCGCTTGGTACATTTTCGCCGCATGAATCATGGAATTTTAATTTATTACTTCTTTACTACAAACTGCATACGCAACACATTTTGCAGACAGTATTCACGTAATATCCAGAATGTACCAGCAAAATTATATCATTGTATGACACATTGTTCAGGAGATATTTCGTCATAAACACTTTGTGCGTGAAAAACGATCGCATCATGCAACACGTTTAAGTTTATTACATCGTTGCTGCTATCTCTATTCGAAATAATTTTCGCAGACAGTATCCACATCTGCCTCTGAATGTACGTACGAAAATGCATCATTATACGGCACTTAATTTACGAGATATGTCGTCGTAAACATTGAGATGCGTGAAAAACTGCCGCATCATGTATGGCATTTTAATTTATTTCTTCTTTACTACTGATTCTATTCACAACACATTTCGTAGACGGTAGTCACATATACCATTGGATATACCTGCAAAATTATATCATGGTATAGGACATAGTTATGGATGTTCGACGTCATAAACATTGAGCTGATTGAACATGAAACTGCAGAGCGAATTTCGCTAAAGACTGAGGTGAAATATGTCTACAAATACGCGTGAAATATTGAAAATATATGTGAAATATATTCGGCATGTGCATACACGGACAAAGCCACGGGTAAAAAGATCATCTTAAACCTCAGGAACGCTTTCAACTAAATTTGGTAGATATATTAGTTACAATCTTGTAAGAAATGCTCTGCGGGAAAGAAACAGTAGCCTCCTATCGGGGTGAGCGCGATAGCGTGGATAGAGGAGGAGCTAGGAAGAGATGGATAGACAGCTAAAGGGAAGGAGGAGATGTTCACAGATAGGTGGAGGAGGAGATGGACAGAGAGAGGGGCAGGCGGAATTGTCAGAGAGAGATGAGAGGGGGAGATGGACTGAGAAATAAAAGAGGAGGAGGAGATGAACAGGGAGAGGGGGAGAAGGAGATGAACAGAGAGAGGGTGGAGGAGGAGATGGACAGAGAGAGGGGCAGGGGGAGATGAGAGGGGGAGATGGACTGAGAAAGAAAAGAGGAGGAGGACATGAACAGGAAGAGAAGGAGAAGGAGATGGACAGAGAGAGGGTGGAGGAGGAGCTGGACAGAGACGGGGGAAGAGATGGACAAGGAGAGAAGGCAAGTGGAGATGGACAGGCAGAGTAAGGAGCAGACTGACAGAGTGGGGAGGAGCAAATGAACAGAGGCAGGTGGCGATGGACAGTGAGTGTGGAGGTGGACACAGAGAGGGAGTGAAGGAGGTAATGTTCAAATGTGTGTGAATTCCTAAGGGACTAAACTCCTTAGGTCATCGGTCCCTAAACTTACACACTACTTAAACTAACTTATACTAAGAACAACACACAAACACATTCCAGAGGGAGGACTCGAACCTCCGGCGGGAGGGAAGGAGGTAATAGACACAGAGAAGATGGACAAATAGAAGATTTCAATAAATACACATCTGGGCAACGCCAGGTACTCAGCTAGTAGCTTCATAAATTTGGAGCTCTGACCTTCCACAGTTTATGTCTGCTTGTGATGTCTGCTAGAGTCCCATCCGAGAGTAACGTTACGACGACATTCTGTTAAAACGAGCAATTCGAGAGGCTGTTTCTGTCATTGATAGTTATTCTTGCAGTTCTTGTTTCTGTCGATCAGGTGTTTTTCCCATTTGCGGCTTTCAGTACAATTGATTCTGTATCGCGGAAAACAGTCTTTTTTTGGCTTCTTACGATAAGGATCTGATAGTTCACAATATGAAGCCCCTGATTCGACCAGCGCCAGTACAGGTCTTCGGACAGTGATGACGTCGATGGGATTCCCTGACTTTTTGGTGACTGTCGTCCACAGAGGATCAGCCGGCCGAAGTGGCCGTGCGGTTAAAGGCGCTGCAGCCTGGAACCGCAAGACCGCTACGGTCGCAGGTTCGAATCCTGCCTCGGGCATGGATGTTTGTGGTGTCCTTAGGTTAGTTAGGTTTAACTAGTTCTAAGTTCTAGGGGACTAATGACCTCAGCAGTTGAGTCCCATAGTGCTCAGAGCCATTTGAACCATTTGAACCACAGAGGATCTGCATCTCTGGCGACTCACCTCCATAGATGGTAACCTCACTTAATTTTCCTGAAGTAGGGGGTAGGCAAGGAACTGGTACCTCTGTACGGCGATGGGCAACAAGCGAACTGCCCTCGTCCAGGGTACAACGGTGTGCTTCGTCCTACAGGTAGACTATAATAGTCTACAGTTGACTTGTGTGGAATAGGACTGTTGTGATGGTTGGCGTCTGGCGGCGTAGAAGTCGTCAAAAACTCATGTTATTTCTCTGTAGTGTCCAGTGCGTCCACAGTGGAAACATACCGACGACTTATCATCTGTAGTCCAAATGTCTGTTCTTCTACAGTGCGTTATACTTGGCGCAGGAGCTGATTGTACCTGCGTTGATCGGGTGTTCGGTTGTCATTTGATGGCTGCCGCGCAAGTCTGAGTTGGCCGAGTCCATTCTTCCTGGCGCGTTCGGCTGATAGCGGTCATTGGGCATGTATACACGTCTTCTTCGACATTCCCTGTTACCGCGTGACGTACTAGTCGATATCCGCCTGCGTAGCTGAGTGGTGACGTGTTTGCCTACGATGGAGTGGGCCCGGATTCGATTCCCAGCCGGGATGGAGATTTTCTCCCCTCTTGGGCTCGGTACTGTGTTGTCCTAATCATCATCGCCCAATGTGGCGTCACCTTAAATAAGACTTGCACCCCGGCGGCCGAAATTCCCCGGCTGGGGCCTCCTGGGCAACAATGCTACATGATCATTTCATTTTTATATCAGTCGATATTCATGACAGCCATCTGTTAAGCACTCCGTCTGACATTTATGGATGCCATACACAGCTATATCTCTTCTCTTACTGCTGGCGTATGAGACAGGCGAGCTCATTGTTGTCTTCCACAACTGCCATAGAGACCACATCTGGCAGTCGATCCTACTTGTTTCATCCATCTCTTTTTCTCGATTCACTGTCACTACCTGATGAATTCGTCTGCCGTTGTAACATCCTTTACTAGAAGAGTCGTGTCCATCTCCTTTTATCGTGCGTGAGATTTTGTCAGCCTGTATCATATTCGGATTCACAATTTGGCATATGGCCAAATCATTGTCTATGTACGACTAGGTCGTTTCCGCATGACGTTGGCCATATCTTCAGCTGTTTTTCGGCTAAGGGGACTTTCTGCTGTTCATCGTGAAACTTTTTCTTTGGGTAAATCTGGAATGTGTCGCAGCTGTTAAACTCCTCTGCGTTGTTCTCGAATCACTGCTGGGTTGTGTTGTCCAAGTAAAAGTACACATTTGCCAAAAACATCATGCCATCTCACCTGTTGTAGTTGGTAGTTCGGTCGAATTCTTTCAGCCATTTCTGACTAGAGAAATGGGTGGCTGATGTACAGCTGATTTACTGCTGTTTTGGGAATCCGTCTGTCTCCCGAACATACGGATGTTAGGAACGATGTATTACTTGTATCCCGTGACCTGTCCATTTCGACCACTGCTGTTACTTTGCGTAATCGGAGCGACTGTGACGAAGATGTTTTGAAATACCTTGGGGTCTCCATCAAACAATATCACGTCAAAATCACAATCAAATCCAAATCGGAAGGCACGTCTAGATCTACATCTGTACGTCACAAGCCACCTTTCAATATATGCTGGACGGTACTTTGTGCTACGCTGTCAGTTGCCCATTCTCCTGTTCCAGTCGTGTATTATTCGCAGGAAGAACGATTGCTGTTAAGCCTCCGTGTGGGCTTGAATCTTATTTTTGTCTTCATGATCTCTTCGCGAGATATACTTAATAGGAAACAATATATTTTGTGACTCTCCTAGGAACGTAAGCTCTCGGAACTTTAATAGTTGACCACAACGTGATGTAGAAGGCTTGTCAGGCAGCATCTGCCACTGGAGTTGGTTAAGCATCTTCGTGACGCTTTCGTAACAAAATGTGCTGCTCTCCTTTGGATCTTCTCTACTTTCTCTATCAGTCCTATCTTATACGGATCCCAGACTGATGAGCAATATTCAGGTATTGATCGAACGAGTGTTTTATGAGCTACATGCTTTGTTGATGGACTACATTTCCTGACCATTCTTCCAGTGAATCTCAGTCTGGCATCTACCTTACCCACGATTAATTTTATTTAGTCTGTCTTCCACGTCAAACCGCTCCATACGTATAGTCCTTGGTATTTTATGGAAGATTGTTCTGCATACGTGTAATCATAGAGTAAAAGGTCTTTCTATATATGTATTCGTTATACGTTACGTTTGTCTAAGTTGAGGGTCAATTGCCAATCCCTGCAACAAGTGTCGACCCTCTGCAGATCCTCCTGAATTTCGCTACAATTTTCTAGCGTTGCAACTTGTCTGTATATGTAGTGTCCTGCGATCGGCAGGAAGGAACTAACGATCAAGTTTGAACACACTTTATTTAACGAAAACGCCTTTTTAGCGTGCACTAATTTTCAAACGCAAGGACAACAAGAAACATAACAATTCTTGTCGTGGCAAAAGCCAGATAAATGTACAAGACAATGAAAAGAAATAATAACCAAAATATTATTGTACACAATTACAAAGTGGCGTTACGCCCAACAAGGTACAACTTTCTACTGAATACTAGGGCGAGTGTCTACTGGCCTAGAATCGGCGTAGGTATTGGCCGTAACTGTCCTAGCTGTAGGTACACACTGCTGGTCTGATTCTACTGGCGTGCTTATAACACCGATTCTACGGAGTGCTACACTTAGTCTCATTAGTTACAATTGGTGGGTCTCTGTCACATGGCTTTTTACGAAGTAGTGCCGTGTTTATGCGGAAAGTCTTTTGATGTTTACATCCACTGGCGATATTTTGATATGAGCCCTTAAAGGGAGGTCGGCAGCCCACCTTGCTTGTCTGTTGTGCGGGTCCTCTAACTGTCAAGGGACTGCTACGACAGTATACAACAGCATCATTCGCGAAATGCCTCATGGAACTTCCGACACTATCTACTGAATCATTTATACATATTGTGAAAAGTAACGGTCCTATAAAACTCCACTGGGGAACAACCAAAGTTACTTTTAAGTCAGAAGATCTCTATGCGTTGAAGATGACATCCTATATTCCGTTTGCTAGAAACTCTACTATCCAGTCAAACAGCTGGTCTGACATTCCGTACGATAGTATTTTGTTCATTAGGCTGCAGTACGAAACTCAGTCGAACGCCTGCCGGAAGTCTTGGAACATGTCATCTACCTGTGTGCCAGTATCTACTACTTTCTGGATCTCGTGGACGAAGAGAGCGAGCAGGTTTCACGTGATCATCGTTTTTGGAAACCATGTTGATTTCTAAAAGAGGAGAGCTCTGTCTCCAGAAGTGTCGTTGTTTATGAGCATAAAACATGTTAAAAAATTCTACAACAGACCGACGTCAGGGAAATAGGCCTATAGTTTTGTGCATCTGTTCGACGATCCTTCTTGAAAACGGGAATGACTTGTGCTTTTTCCCATCATTAGGAATGCTTCACTCCTCTACAGATCTGCTGTACACTGGTGCTAGACGAGGGACTTGTTATTTCGCATACTCCGTGTAGAATCGAATTGGTACCTCATGAAATCCAGTAGCCCTTCCTTTGTAGAGAGATTTCAGTTGCTTTTCTGTTGCTTGGTCTATGCGACTATTTAAAAGAGGAACTACCGTGCGATCTTCCTCTGTGAAATAGTTTTGGAAAAGGCTTGTAGTTTTTCATGTCAGTCCTTGTTTCAGTGCTACTACGGTCACAGAGGCTGGACAGAAGGCTCCGCTCGGTTTACTGATTTAACGTAGGACAAAACGTTTGTAGCGTTTTCTGCCAAGTCGGTAGACATAATTTTGCCTCCTTAGGCTAATTTTGGCTTCTTTTGGTTTTTGTCTGTGAGGCTTTGGCTACGTTTAAATTTGCAGTGAAGCTCTCTTTGCTTCCAGAGCAGCCTTCTAATACGGTTGTTGAACCGCGGTGAGTCTTTTCCAACCCGTTACATACTCGGCTAGAGCGTATTGTAGGATGCTCTTGAAATTTGTCCATTGATGCTCAACACCGTCAGTGCTGAACATGAAATTTACCCTTCAGGTAATCTGAAATCTGACTCTTGTCGCTCTTGGTAAACGAAAAGCTCTTCCTGCCTTTCATCGTACTCGTATTTACAGCCCTATTCTGTGATGCTGTAACGGCCTTATGAGCCTGTTACGTGCTCAGTCGAAAAGTTCGGATCTGTTTGGTACCAGCAGATCTAAGCTGATACCTTCACAAGTCGGTTCTCTGATTAACTGCCCACGGCATAAGATATATAGAACAGTTTCACACGGTTTCCTGTCACTACTACCCGTCGTAATCACTTGAGTCTCCCAGTCTATAGCTGATAAATTAAAATCTCGTCCTAAAACTGAAACTTGACCAGGAAATGTACGCGAAATGTTCTTCAAGTTTCCCCTCACATGATCCTCCACAACAGCTGCAGATGCAGGGTATCAATAAAATCGTCCTACGACCGTGTTTGCTCCACCTTTAACATTTATCTTCACCTAATTTGTTCCGCATTCTGAATCTGTACTAATCTCACCAGATATTATAGTATTTTTTTATTGCTATAAACACCCCTCGAGAACCAGCGTTCAACCTGTCTTTGCTATACACGTTCCAGTCAGCGTTTAGAATTTCCTTGCTATTTACATTTGATTTCAGCCAGATTTCTGTCCCTAGTACTATGTGAGCATTGTTACCGCTTATAAGCTAGACTAGTTCCCTGACCTTTCCATAGACGCTCCTGCAGTTAACTAATACTATATTAATATTGTTTTCTCCGATCTGCTATGGCGATGCAGAACGCATCTTACCGGGCCTGTGGAGGCGTTTCTGTATCCTAAAAACCCCATATATGTACACCCCACGTACTCCGATACCCTGGTAGCCACTTCCTGAGTGTAATACACTCCTGACCTATCGAGAACTTTGCCTGTAGTACCGTTGAAGAATTACCTGAGTGTCTAATTTAGATCTTCCACTCTGCTACAAAATAGAGGACCGCCATCGCTTCTGGAAACGATGTTGCAAAACGATAGCTCTGCTTCCATTCCACATGTGACTCTAGCTGTCTTCACCAGATCTGCCTGCCTCTTTTAGGAAACGGGGATGGCCTCTGAACCCAGACGACAGGCGTCATTCTTACCGACATGAGGCTCGATATGTAGTTGGGTGCACCGAGCACCCTCAGTCATTACCGCCAGAGCCTCCTCGACATTTTGCATGAGACACCCCCCCCCTCCCCCCTCCGCCTACAAGCGAACAGAGTGGACTACATCAGCCGACTAACACTGGAGCTCCCAACGACAAGTAATCTGACCCTCTGCACTTGTCCAGATATCGCAGGAAGATCTGCCACAGTCCCAACATGCGAGGCATACCACGCTGGCTCGGACGTGCTTTCAGCAATACCGAAACGTGTTTAGGAGACGTAAAGTGACAGTCATGTATCCGGTGTCAACATTCGCCTCCTGTCCAGAGGTTCTCGACCCTGTCAGTGTTCGCCAACGACCATCGGGCAAATGTCTACCAGAAGGAACATCTACATCTGCTCGATTATTCTGCAATTCACCCTTAAGAACCTGGAAGAGGAAACGTGCGAGTCGAATGCGCAGCGGCATCAGGGATCCCAGGAGGCGCAAAGGCCCCAGATGTGCCAAAGCATCCGTTTCAGGTGCCCCAACACCACTGCAGTTCAGGCCAGCAGCCTACCGATCGTAGCCGCTGCAGCTTCCAGCAGTTTGCCAACGGTGGCCAATTCCCCATGCATCCGTATACAACAGGTGCAGTCGCTATCAATTTTGATCATCAATTTTTTGCGTATATCACAATCAATGAAACACTAACCTTAAAGTCGCTGAGAGAAATATAAGTTCTCGTACTACCTGAGAACTTCACTTTGGACAAGGATAATGCACTAAAATTTACGCAGCGAATAGCCCAGGTATACAAACATTACAGAAATATTAAATACTAAACAACAAATAATTGCTGGTGGTCAGGTTTGAACTGGCGAACTACAGTACGCCAGCCAGATCACTAACCACTACGCCACACTGTATGCATCGAAGTTCGCTTCAATGTTCTCGAAGTTGTCTCCGAAGTGCTCTGCCACAACTGTTTCTGACGCAGATTATCTATAAAAGCACCAGATTAACATGTTTGACACATCTTTAATGTTTGCCTTTACCCACAATATTTCACATTCGGAATCTCCTGTAACCTCAGTAGATGCTACAGAATTCCTTAGGCAATAAATACACCACCACCACATGGGGCCTTGCCTATCCTTATGATACACACTCTAGGAAAAAAAGCACCACGAATGAAATATCGGAGTGTGACAGAAATCGGTAGATACGAAGCACATGTGCAGTCAACCAGCCGGCCGGTGTGGCCGAGCGGTTCTAGGCGCTTCAGTCTGGAACCCCGCGACCGCTACGGTCACAGGTTCGAATCCTCGGGTATGGATGTGTGTGATGTCCTTAGTTTAGTTAGGTTTAAGTAGTTCTAAGTTCTAGGGTACTGATGACCACAGATGTTAAGTCCCATAGTGCTCAAGAGCCATTTGAACCATTTGCAGTCAAACTAATTATTGCAATTTCAGAAAAACTCGAGAGAAACAGCTTCGCAAATTGAGCAAGTCAGTAACATATTGGTCCACCTCTGGCACTTACGCAAGCAGTTATTTGGCTTGGCATTGTCTGATAGAGTTATTGGATATCGGTGGTCATCGGGGCTCAGTTCGCAGCGGGACTGATAACTGACAACAGTTCTACCACAGCCAGTGAGACTCCAGGTCGAAGACGTGTCTGGACACGCCTCGGACAGTGGTGGGATACCAACCTGTCTGTCGGTGGTGGTGTCGGGTGGCATTCCTTTTCATAGCAGGACCCATTTGCTTGTCACACACTGCACCCTTACAGCAGAGCGGTACGTCGACGATATTCTATGCTCCGTTTTGTGACCCTCATGGCCAGCCATCCTGGGCCTAAATGCCGGCCTGTACACGGCGAGAGTTCCTACTGCTTGTTTTTGTGAATGCCAAACCCTACCTCGGCAGCTAGGTTCCCGGACCCCACCCAACTTGAGAACGTCTGGAGTATTATGCGCAAGGTCCTCTAACCGGCTAGGAGTTTTGACGATCTAACGCGCCAGTTGGACAGAATTTGTCACCATATCTTTCAGGAGAACATCCGACAACTCTATCAATACCAAGCCGAATAACAGCTTGCAGAAGGGCCAGAGGTGGACCAATGCGTTACTGAGTTGCTCAATTTGTGGAGCTCTTTCTCTCGAATAAATTACCCAATTTTTTAATCATTTATTTGTCAGTTCGTGTTCATACCGATTTTCGTCCCATTCAGGCAATTCCTTCGTTGTGCGCCGTGGGCTCTGATTTTCCTTAGAGTGTAAAAAGAGATAAAAATTTACGCTAACTGTTATTGAGAACATACTAAGAAATATGGACGTAAACGTATTTAAATATATGTTTACTACACAGCTTGATTTTGCTACATGGGGACAAACTGTAATTAACGATCCTTGAGAGGATAAGGTATACAAAAATTTCATATTGACATATGGCCGCAAATGTGTTCCAAGGCTGGATCAACCACTTAAAGGTGAAGATGAAAGGCGTTACACACTGTAGAATATGACTCCGGTATTAGCATCAGGCAGGTTGCCCGTCAGCATTGGTTACGCCAGACGATCGTGTGGAACGTTCTCCACAACAACTGTATTACTTACAACGTGTGCAGGTCTTATCACCTACGGGCTTGCCTCCACGGTGACTGTTTTGTCTCTGGTTCGTTGCACAGGCCACAATGGTGTTGATATTTATGCCCTCTATCCTACTGACAGATCAGACTACCTTTACGAGAGGTCGTATCGTCAATCACCTGTGGGCTATGGAAAATGTCCACGGTATGGTGGCTGCGGTTCAGCCTCAGTGTGTGGGCTATGGATTATTGGGGCCTGACTCTCGAGTGTGAAGGTAAAATACTAGTGCAGACAGAACATTCCCACTTTCCAGCTGTATTCTCGTGTGTGATTTTAATCATTGAAACCTACACTGTGGAAGATCTCCACCTTCAATAGATGTGCCTTCTTCGGGACGCATTTCCGGTCATATGACCACATGACCTTTTTTGGTCCTTATCCCCTCAGAGCGAGTTTTCTGCAGTTTTCTCAATTAAATAAAATTATCCTGAGTAACGATTTGCCAGATCAGACCTAGATGTAAGTGTATACAAATCGATCTCTGTTATCGAGATCGATATTCATATACTTAATTGAAAATCTTCTACGTCAGATGGTACTGATGATGGGCCATGTGATCGAATACTGGTGTGTCAAATAAATACTTTTGAATGCAGCTCATAGTGTAGAACAAGATGTCCTTCACCAATACATACAATCTGCAGAGCACCCAACACTCGACCTTGGTACTACTTGTTATTTATGAATGCCTAGGTTAGAGTGCGTCGAAAATCACACGAGGTGTCGCAGCTCGCTTCCAAATAAGGAGCGTTTCAGGTCGCTGGTGGACGTATTCTCTGTAAGGTATATAAGTATGCAAATTGTCCCAGAATAGCTTGAGGGATCCGTGGACATAATTGAGCGTGTGTGGATATTTCTCCTTCTAAGTCATTCTACCTCATTACTACTGAACAAATATGGGATTCCATCGAGCAAGTTGTACCAGCACCGACAAATCTCAGTAATTGTGGGTGGCGGTAGTGTGATCATGGATCAAAATGGTTCCTCGACGATTTGAACGTCTTGTCCAGTTGCCCATGGGCTACTTTAAGAATATAATCTGGCTTCTGGGCGTGAAAAGTGAATGGCAACTTGAAATGACATTAACTTCTTATTTCAGTGAGCTGTATCCGCCTATGTTTCAAATAAGGTAGTACAAAACTGTACGATAGTCATTTTTAATTTTGATAATCTGTACAGAAATCCAAATTAAAGAAATTCAGATTTTTGTTTAATTACGCTCACCTAAGAGATTCTCGCTTATTCGAAACATAAGCAGCGATTACTTTTTCTCTTTTATCATTTCAGTTATTACACATAACTCTTACAAATACCCGGTATAACAATTAACTGATGTATGAAGTAGAATAAGCACGTAGACTGAGTTGTAGCGTAATGAAGGTGGCTACTTTGAAAATGTAATCAGTTTACAAAAGAGATCCCTTCCAAAACTCCAGTGTGACGCATTCTAGAGTACTGCTGAAGTGTGTGTGTATACACACATAATAGGGCTAACAGGAGCAAAAAAAGCATCAGGAATGGTCAGCGTTATTGAGCTGCTGGCGGCGCTTGAAGGCAGACTCCAGTTACCTCGCGAATGCCTTCGTCCACATCTGCATGGCTACTCTGTAAATCATACTTAAGTGCCTGGCAAAGGGTTCATCGAACCATCTTCACACCAATTCTCTATTATTCCACTCTCGTACAGCGCAGAGAAAAACTTCTGCATCTTTCCGGGAGAGCTCTGATTTCCCTTGCTTTATTATGACGATCGTTTCTCCCTATGTAAGTCGGCATGAACAAAATATTTTCGCATTCGGAGAAGAAAGTTAGTGATTTGAAATACCGTGAGAAGACCCCGCCGCAACTAAAAACGCCTTTGTTTTAGTGATGTCCACCACAAATACCGTGTCATGTCCGTGACACACTCTCCCCTATTTCGCGATAATACAAAACGTGCTGCCCTTTTTTGAACTTTCGCGATGTATTCCGTTAATCTTATCTGGTAAGGATCCCACACAATGCAGCTGTACTCCAAAAGAGGACGAACAAGCGCAGTGCAGGCAGTCTCTTTAGTACATCTGTTGCATCTTTTAAGTGTTCTGCCAATAAAACGCAACCTTTGGTTCGCCTTCCCCACAAAATTTCCTATGTGTCCTATCCAATTTAAGCTGTTTGTAGTTGTAATTCCTGGGTATTTAGTTGAATTTACGGCCTTTAGATTTGATTGATTTCTCGCGTAACCGAAGTTTAACGGATTCCTTTTGGCACTCATGTGGATGACCACACACTTGATTATTTAGGGTCTATTATCAATTTTCGCGCCATACAGATACCTTATCTAAAAAGTTTTACAATTGGTTTTGATCTTTTGATGACTTTAATACGCGATAAACGACAACATCATATGCAAACAACCTACGAACTCTCAGATTGTCTCTTAAATTGTTTATATAAATGAGAAACGGCAGAGGGTCTGTAACAGTACCTTGGGGAACGCCAGATATCACTTCTGTTTTTCTCTCGATGGCTTTCCGTCAATTACGTCGAACTGTGACCTCTCTGACAGGAAATCACGATTCAGTCACATAAGTGAGATGATATTCCATAATTACGCAATTTGATAAAAAGCCGCTTTTGAGGTACGCTGTCAAAAGCCTTGTGAAAATCTAGAAATACGGAATCAATTAGAAATCCCTTATGGATAACACACAACACTAGTTGTGTTTCACAAGGACAATGTTTTCTAAATTATTGTTGGCTATGTGTCAAGAAACCGTTCTCTTCGTGGTAATTCATAATGTTAGAACACAATATACGTTCCAAAATCCTGCTGCATATCGACGTTAATTATATTGGCATGTAATTCAGTGGATTACTTTTTTTGAATACTGGTGTGACCTGTGCAACTTTTTCGTCGAGCGAGCGGTTGTATATGATTGTTAAGAATGAATCAATTGCATTAGCATACTCTGAAAGGAACCTAACTGGTGTACAGTGTGGACTGGATGAATTGCTTTTATTAAATGATTTAAGTTGCTTCACTTCTCTGAGGATATTTACTTTTAAGTTACCCATGTTGGCAACTGTTCTTTATTCGAATTCTGGAATATTTACTTTGGCTTCTGTGGTGAAGGAATTTCGTAAGACTGTGTTTAATAACTTTGCTTTTGCTGTCATCGATAATATTTCCATTGATATCGCGCAGGGAATGCACTGATTGTGTTTTGTCGCTAGCATACTTTACATACGACCAGAATCTCTTTGGATTTTCTGGCAGGTTTTGAGGTGAAGTTTCGTTGTGGAAACTATTATAAGCATCTCGCATTGAAGTCCGCACTAAATTTGTAGCTTCTGTAAAAGATCAACAGACTTGGGGATTTTGCATTCGCCTAAATTTGACATGCTGTTTTTCTTTGTTTCTGTAACAGTTACTAACCTGTTTTGTGTACCATGGGGGATCAGCTCCGTCTTTTGTTAATTTATTTGGTATAAATCTCTCAACTGCTGTCAGTGCTATTTCTCTGAACTCAAGCCACATCAGGTTACATTGTTACAAAGTTTCAAGAAACAATATTAAGTCACGTGTCTAGGAATGTACAACAGTCCACTACGTATCCCTCAGGACTAATTAGACAAGTTATAAAGCACACACAGCCATTTACATAGCTATTCTTTCTACGCTCCATAAGCGAATGGAAGGGGAAGAAATCTGAATACTTGATAGTGCCCTCTTCCATGCACTGCAAAGTTGTTTGCAGATTATGGATGTAGATGCAGATGTATATTGTTTAAAGATAAGACTTTCTCACTAGCTGCTACAACAATAAATGACAAGTTGCACTGAGTTACAACAACGGATACTTCATTTCCATTATTATCTAACACAACGAAATCGACAGATTCAGTACATCTAGGCTATTAATGTGCATACATGGAGGAAAAGAAAAACAAATTGCAATCCGAATCCGTAATTGACTTTTCAAAATTTTCGTTATACACTTGTTAATATTTTTTTGTTAAGAAATCTAATTATTGTTTTCATAACTCATCAGTCGATTTATCTTCCAGTGTCTGCAAAGCATTCACTACATTTCAGTATTAGAGAAACATTTTCGCTAAGGCTTCATTAATCTTCTTCGTGTTCTCCTTCTTCTTTTTCGTCTACTTCTTCTTCCTTGCCTTTTCCTGTTTCCCTGTGATCTCAGCACTGTGACATGGGTTTTGGCAGTGTTAGCGACAGTTGGTGGCCGGATGCCCTTCCTCACGCTATCATTCCTCCTCGGAGGGAATCTGTCTACACCATATACTGAGCTGGCCAGCATTATGGGATAGTTATATACACATACACGCAAGGCGGTAGTATCGCTTACACAAGGTGTAAAAGGGCAGTGCATTGGCGGAGCTGTCATTCATGTTAAAAGGTTTCCGACCTGATTATGACCCCACGACGGGAATTAACAGGCTCTGAACGCGGAAGTGTAGCTGAAGCTTTACGCATTGGACATTCAGTTTCGAAAATCGTTACAAAATTCAATATTCCGAGATCCGCAGTATCAATAGCCGTGGATACTAAATTTTAGGCATTACCTCTCACCACAGACAACGCAATAGCCGACGGCCTTCACTTAACGACCGACAGCAGCGGCGTTTGCGTAGAGTTGTCAGCGCCAACAGACAAGCAACACTACGTGAAATAACCACGGAAATAAATGTGGGCGACAAACGTATCCGTTAGGACAGTGCGGCGAAATTTGGCGTTAATGGGCTATGGCAGCAGACGCCAGTGGATTTGCTAACAGCACGACAGTGCCAGCTGCGCCTCTCCTGGGCTCGTGGCCATATCAGTTGGACCCTAGACGACTGGAAAACCGTAGTCTCGTCAGATAAGACCCGATTTCTGTTTGTAAGAGCGGATGGCAGGGTTCGAGTGTGGCGCAGATCCCACGAAACAATGGGCCCAACTTGTCAACAAGACACTGTGCAAGTTGGTGGTGGCTCCACAATGGTTTGGGCTGTGTTTACATTGAGTTGACTGGGTCCTATGGTCCAGCTGAACCGATAATTGACTGGGAATGGCTATGTCTGGCTACTTGAAGACCATATGCAGCCATTCATACACTTCATGTTCCCAAACAGTGATGAAATTTTTACGGATGTCAACGCGCCATGCTACTGGGCCACAGTTGTTCCCGATTGGTTTGAATGGCATTCTGGGCAATTCGAGCCAATAGTTTGGCCACTCAGATCGCCCGACATGAATCCCTCGAAAATTTATGGGACATAATCGAGAGGTCAGTTCGTGCACAATATCGTGCACCAGCAACACTTTCGCAATTATGGACAGGTATAGAGGTAGCATGGCTCAATATTCCTGCAGAGGTCTTCCAACGACTTGTTGAGTCCATGCCAAGTCGAACTGCTGCACTTCACCGGGCGAAAGAATGTCCGACACGGTAGTGGGAAGTATCCCATGACTTTTGTCACCTCATTGTATATCCGATATCGCTAGACAGCAAGTTCCATATACATATTAGTATTATAATTTCTCTTTGAATACGTCACTTCGTTTGTTCACGATTATTTGCTTGAAATCTTTTTATATTAGTCCTTTCACATTCAGCAGACCACTCGCCGATCTTTTTTTTGCAAAGCAGTCGCTGTAGGACATTACAAAAAAAAGGAATGTAAAATGTAGTGTATTATCCTTTTCAAATGAGAGAATTTCTAGAGTTTTTGTTTCGCATTCCAACGCTCTGGGACCTGCCATTACTCTGTCACACTAGTGACTTTTTTGCACTCGCTCATCGGAATGCGACTGGAATGAATGCACTGACTGCGGCTAGTATTCTCTCTTCGTTTTCGGTAGCTCTGACGGAACACGTAAGTTCAGCGGGAGACTTTTACAATTAATTCCTGATAACCCACCCAAACGTTCTTGGCACAATTCATTACTCCTTTTTTATTATTTACTATCGTAGTGTTGTATGATTTATGCTCAGGTGTTGATAACTGTTTGCACTATTCTTGACAATGACTAGTTGTTCATCCGAGGATATTTATAACTGTGTAATCCGTAACCATTCAGTGATTTTCACATTTCTGTCGTTGTAGATGCCTTCCCTGAAAATACAAATCAGATTCTTCAGGAATTTAGGAAACCGATTACATTACTCGAGTTAATTAAGTGCGAAAATTGGTAAGCTTCGCGTTAGACAATCACCTTTCAAAATTTCGTGTGAAACAATGTTGCTCTATAATAATATGGGTGAAGTCACTGATCCATTTCGGTAGTGTCTTATTACTCATCGCCTGCAGAAATGAGACATCCCAAAGGCAACAGAGCTGTTCGAGTACTGAGAGTGAGAGAATCACCATCTATGAAAAAAAAGTGTTGCACTGTAAAACTCCAAACAGCATGTGACTATGTTAATGAACTACGGCATTACTAAATTAATACACTGATGCAGGCTGCTGAGGCGTGCTAATGGGCGAAACTCATAAGAGTTTCCGGTGGCTTGATATTGTTCTACTTGTACGGGAAGCATGACGCTTTCCCTCTTCTTTTACACAGTTGGAAATGAGAGAAAGTTTCACTGTGTTAATTAAGCTTGTTAAACGCGAGTGTGATTCACGGCCACAAACCAGGCATAGAAGTCTCAGAGGTTCTCGTGGAAAACCGTAATGAAATATCATTCAAGCGATTACCTGACATTGTATTCAGCCTGTGCCGACACGATTCAGCAATGTAGAACTACTGTCGGCAACATATTTGAGTTGCTAATGGAATTCCCTAGTTTTAATTGCTACGGATCACAGCGAAAAATAGAAGGAAAATGAGTAGTTTTATACCGGGCTGATAAGGCCTACGTGGAATAACTTTAATACTCTGGGTACGCTGTCTCCTTGTCTAACGTCTGATGTAGCAGTAAAATTGAAATAGAGGCTTGTTTTTTCACTAGATCAGAGGTGCTCTCCTGGACAATATGTGAGTGTACTCCCAAGACTGCTGATTTGTAATATTTGTACTTATTTCGTCCTACATTCTTACGTTTTTCACGTACCCAAACGTACTAATTTGAATCGTATCCCTGTACTTTATTGATATGAGATTTAGGTTTAGTAATTTGAAGATTATTACCTTACGCAACATTTTTTATAAACTACCTAATTCAGAACTGACATCGCAAGGGCCATAAAAGCCATGTATCTGAACGCTTTAACACGCATCACCCACTGTTATCATGTTTCAGATAAACTGTTTTACAGATCTGGAGTGGGGTAGGGCATAGTAATGCAGTACTTTTACGCAAAAAAAGATTGTTAATACGAAACATGAATAATGTGGTTTCATCTCTATGAGTACGAGGCACATATTACTGATTATTGTTTTATTTATTTATTTATTTATTCGTGGTTCCGCAATTCTTATGGACTTCACTGGATTTTAAGACAGAACATGCAAAAATTCTTAAGTAACTAGTCATGCAGACGATGCAGCATCATCACATATTCTGATGCTTGGGAGAAAAAGAAACTCTTATATCTTATACACTTTCGAACTCTTCATAAATGCTTGAGGATATGATTTTGGACACCTGGACTTTCGTCTGTTAAGTTTTTATTTCTAGATATCTTAGTAGAATGATCCCTCCAGAAGAGCACGATGCGTTATCATGAAAGGTCTTAAGGAAACGTGTTCGAGAGGAAAAACCAACATATGAAGATAGTTTTCGTGTAAGAAGCTAAAGGAAGATTATGCCACATTCACAATTCTCTGAAATGTATGTTCTAACGCCAACTTCGTTGTGCGAGCACCTTTGTTTATTAAGTCATCACATCGCAAAGTTAGAGCTATGTAGGGGATGGCATTTTTACGTAGCAATAACCTGGCGCATCAACTTGGTGTATAGCGAGCAGCGTCAAATGTCAAATTATCTATATTACTAAAACGTCGTTTTTGCGCCAGTTACGTACACTGTGAGTGTATATAATTTTCTTACACGCTACTGAAGATAATTAAACTACAATAACGAAATTAGTGTGGTGATTTGTCATAACTGGATTTTTCTACATCGTTAAACAAAAATGTATGTCTCAGAAAACTTGTGCAAACGGAATAGCTCGCACCAGAAAGCACTTTTGATTTATAGAGCTAAGGAAGTATACTGCGAGAACAGTGATAGGTAATTTATTCCTTACGGCACCGATAGGACAACTCTGTGCAGTCTCTACACATGCTGAAAATTCGAATGCTACACCGTAAAAGCCAACACGAAGGTTGGCTCTAAAACCAAAGTGCCTTAATGAACTTGTTTGTACAGTAATATTAGAGTCTGACTTCCAGTCAGTGACGCCGGATTGGCAAAAAGGGGAAAAATCGGCTGTGTTCGTTTAAAAGAAACATTCCAGCATTTGCCTCAGAGAATTTAGAAAATAATCACGGAAAATTTTTTATTTCTTTATTTGGTTCTCAGTTGTTCTACGCCATATAGCTCAACAGTATGCTCTGGGACACAATATACAATGAGCTGATACACGTTTAAAATCAACTCTGAGGAAGTCCTTAAATTAATTAGGAGTTAAAGGAGTAATGTTACACAAGCCCAAATGCTGGAATTACCTCATCCTTTACATTAATATCACAACAAGTCTGCTCAACTAAGGTAATAACAGAAGTTTCGCCACACTATCTTATTTTCAAGCACTGTACGTCCACTAAAAAGCACGCTGTAGAAGGCTGCACTGCATTTATAATATTTGTCGCGTACCAATGAAAATCTGAATCTGGATGGCTGCAAAGGGTTTGAGTCCAGTCCTCCTGAATGTAGCCCGTCGCTGGATTTATGAAAGCCCTGCCAGAGCAGAAAATCACATTACGTAGCTGGCAAAAGCAGCATCTATCTGCGAGGAAATGTGGGAGGGCGGGCTTTTAGGGATCAGCACATGACACCGTGATAAGCATTATCTACTGCCTGAAGCAGACTAATCAAACATCATGTGAACATATTATTTGTAAATTATAATTTCACGCATCTTATGTTATTTCTAAAGCCAATACATCCATTCTACAGTTGCCACGGTATCACTATTGAGATCGAAATCACATATTTCTGTGATGGACTCCGTATTTTGTATTTTTTAGTCTCTTCGCTCCACCTTCGTTATGGTGAGTAGGAAAAATAGTAATAAATGTGTCTCTGCATCACTTCATAATTACTATCGACATATCTTCCCAATAAGACATGATGGAATAACCAAAATTTATTTTGACGTATTTTTTATTCCGACTCGTAGAAATTCGTGGTGAACTATTAGTTTTAAGAAGTCTTTTTCGTTTACGATTGTAATTTGAGATTCTCGCTCGTTACAATCATACAGTTACGTACACCATCTGCGAATCTTGAATCTAGTTTCTAATTAAGCAGCTACTTTATGTGGCATATCTAGTCGTTGTCAC
Organism: Schistocerca serialis cubense; assembly: GCF_023864345.2. Classification (NCBI taxonomy): domain Eukaryota; kingdom Metazoa; phylum Arthropoda; class Insecta; order Orthoptera; family Acrididae; genus Schistocerca; species Schistocerca serialis. The sequence goes on from NC_064640.1 coordinate 1,007,380,928, forward strand.
GGTAGAGGAACTGAACAAAGAAGCTAAAATTATTTCCAAGAAGTCTTTAACACTGGCTGTCATCGCTTCGTTTGTGTATGGAAACCGCTTGAAGAAAGCGTATATCCTGCAAATTATATATCTCACCTCTTTATGCAGGTTTTATCACTTACCACCACAATCAGCGATGACAACTCGCAACGAATGGGATCCAAATTAACTAAACAACTCGCTGCGATCACGTTTAACGCTCGCACTGGCTACTGCATTCACAGCACAGCGCTCAGAACATAGAGAACTCTCATTGGCTGTCGGAGCATACGTGACATAGGTGCGCAGAACAAGCCTAAACTCCACCGCTATCGTTCGTGACTCCAACTACAGGGTAGCAAATTGTGTGTGGCGTGCACATGTGGTATTTTAGGATAGAGAAATCCTTCCACAGGGCCAATGTATTTCGATGTTATTCCTGAGAAGGTAGAAAATTAGACCAATTTAATAATTAGAGTAGCATTCTTCGTGGAACATAGCGTAAATAAAACGTTAATATAGTATTAGTTAACTGTAGGAGTGTCCATGCAATGGTCCCACAAATAGTCTCGCTTCTAAAGGAAATAATTTCCACATACTCCTAGCGACAGAAAGCTGGATGAAACCAGATGATAAGAGCAGTGAAATTTTAAATTCTGACTGGAATATATATCGCAAAGACCGACTGAGTGCCCTTGGGGAAGCCGTGTTCTCAACTCCAAATAAGACGGTAGCATAGATACGAGGGCTATTCGGAAAGTAAGGTCCGATCGGTCGCGAAATCAACATCACAGTGAAAGTCAAAAATTTGTTATTTCCAACAGTTAGCCACAGCTTCCAGCTACATCACTAAATAGTCGCCGCTCTGACTTAAACATTTGTCGTGGCGTTGTACAAACTTTCCAGTACCGTCGTCGCAGAAAGCAGCCGCCAGCGCTTTCCGCAGTTCCCTACGCCGGTCTGCCTTTCGTTGTTTATGCCAAAATGTTGTCTTCGTAGCAAGCGGTTCATGTGAGCAGAGATGAACAACGAAGGGAGCCAATTAAGGGCTGTATTGTGGGTGATCGAACACTTCCATCGAAAACGCTGCAGGAGCGTCTTGATTGCCCCTGCAGAATGCGACTGAGAATTGTCTTGAATAAAGAAACGCATGACGTTTATGTTATGTGAACTGTATAGCTTCAGGCGAAATCTCTCACCAGATTCACATACTTGGCGGGAGACACTGTTGTTTTAGGCTTTCTACGAGATCACTTTGCTGTCTGAATCGGAAACAGCGACGTGGAGCGATCGGCAGGCACGCTAAAGACACGCATCTGTGTAAAGTTCCATAGCATTTTCACAGTGATTTCCATTTCGCGCCTAATCGGACCTTATTTTCCGAATACGCCTCGTAGTATACAGTTCATATTCCGAATGCGAAATAATGTTGGTAAAACTAAGTGTTAAAGGCGAATCAAACTTGGTTTTCGGATGCTTTTACAGACGCTCTCCTCAGGAGCAGTAGTTGTGGAACATTTGATGGAAAACTTAGAGAAGGTGATGCGTAAATTTCCTGCTCGCTAAGGGGAAATTTCGACTTACTACCCACAGACTGGGAAACTCGAGTGATTAGGGACAGCAGACCATGTGAAATTGTTCTAAATGCCTTATTGGAAAATTATGAGCAGTTAATTAGAGAAATTATTTGGCAGGAATCATCAACAAAGTGATAATGTTCAACAATGGTGGACGTACCTTCATATGGCGAGAGGTAAGAACGTGTATTATACTCAGGAACACTGACGAGCATTATCGTTTTGGTGATCCAGGTGTTATGATGTGCTAGGAGATATGTGTGATACACACTGTGCTGTCTTACAATACATACATTCACTACCGGTTTCGATCACGGACCATCTTCACAGTGTCTGCACAAAAATGGAAACAAAGTGAAAATTGTGAATAACATTATAAATTACATTTTCACGAGAATTATTAGGCGGAAAAATTAAGTGTACTTACGAACAAGTCTACTGTGACAACTTCATGTGCCATGCATGCTATTTATGGTGTGGGGAGGCATAAGCTTGAACGGAAGTACTGACCTCCAGATCTTTGAACACGGTACAGTCACTGGTCAATGTTATTGTGACACTATACTCCTTCGCCATGTTATTCTTCTCAGGAGTGCGTTCGGCCCTGACCTCATTTTCATGGATGAGAATGCGGGACAGCAACGAACAGCGGAGGTGGAGGAGCTCGGGGGATGATAGAATATACTGCGAATAGACTGGCTTGCCCGTCCACAAACTTAAATTCCGTGGAGTACGTGTTGGATGCGTTGTGGAGACGTATCGCCGCACATCCACATGCACCGACGCAAGTTCGTAGCGGCCTCCATCGGTAATGCTGGAATTCAGTATGGTGTTGGGTCACCCTTAGCCTTGATGACAGCTTCCAATGTCGCAGGCATACGTTCAATCAGGTGCTGGAAGGTTTCTTGGGGAATGGAAGCCCATTCTTCAGGGAATGCTGCACTGAGAAGAGGTATAGATGTCGGTCGGTGAGGCCTGGCATGAAGTCGGCGTTCCAAAAAATCTCAAAGGTGTTCTATAGGATTTCGGTCAGGACTCCGTCCAGGCCAGTCCATTACAGGGATGTTATTGTCGTGTAGCCACTCCGCCACAGACCGTGCATTATGAACAGGTGCTCGATCATGCTCAAAGATTCAGTCGCGATCCCCGAACTGCTCTTCAACAGTGGGAAGCAAGAAGGTGCTTAAAACATCAATGTAGGCCTGTGCTGTGATAGTCCCACGCAAAACAACTAGGGGTGCAAGCCCCCTCCATGAAAAACACGACCACGCCATAACACCACCGCCTCCGAATTTTACTGTTGGCTCTACACACACTGGCAGATGACTTCCACCGGGCATTCGCCATACCCAGACCTACCATAGGATCGCAAAACGTGTACTGTGATTCGTCACTCCTCACAACATTTTTCCATTGTTCAATCGTCCAGTGTTTACGCTCCTTACACAAGCGAGGCGTCGTTTGGCGTTTACCGGCGTGATGGGTGGCTTGTAAGCAGCAGTTCGACCATGAAATCCAAGTTTTCTCACCTCCCTCCTAACTGTCATAGTACTTGCAGTGGATGCTAATGCAGTTTGGAATTCCTGTGTGATGGTCTGGATAGATGGCTACCTATTACACATTACGACCCTCTTCAAATGTCCGCGGCCTCTGTCAGTCAACAGACGAGTTCAGCCTGTACCGTTTTGTGCTGTACGTGTCCCTTCACGTTTCCATTTCACTGTTGTTGTTTTGGTCTTCAGTCCAGAGACTGGTTTGATGCAGCTCTCCATGCTACACTATCCTGTGCAAGCTTCATCATCTCCCAGTACCTACTGCAACCTACATCCTTCTGAATCTGTTTAGTGTATTCATCTCTTGGTCTCCCTCTACGATTTTTACCCTCCACGCTACCCTCCAATACTAAATTGGTGATCCCTTGATGCCTCAGAATATTCCCTACCAACCGATCCCTTCTTCTAGTCAAGTTGTGCCACAAATTTCTCTTCTCTCCAATTCTATTCAATACCTCCTCATTAGTTATGTGATCTACCCATCTAATCTTCAGCATTCTTCTGTAGCACCACATTTCGAAAGCTTCTAATCTCTTCTTGTCCAAACTATTTATCGTCCACGTTTCACTTCCATACATGGCTACACTCCATACAAATACTTTCAGAAACGACTTCCTGACACTTAAATCTATACTCGATGTTAACAAATTTCTCTTCTTCAGAAACGCTTTCCTTCCCATTGCCAGTCTACATTTTATATCCTCTCTACTTCGACCATCATCAGTTATTTTGCTCCCCAAATAGCAATACTCATTTACTACTTTAAGCCTCTCATTTCCTAATCTAATTTCCTCAGCATCACCCGATTTAATTCGACTACATTCCATTATCCTCGTTTTGCTTCTGTTGATGTTCATCTTATATCCTCCTTTCAGGACACTGTCCATTCCGTTCAGCTGCTCTTCCAGCAGAATTACTATGTCATCGGCGAACCTCAAAGTTTTTATTTCTTCTCCATGGATTTTAATTCCTAATCTGAATTTTTCTTTTGTTTCCTTTACTGCTTGCTCAATATTCAGATTGAATAACATCGGGGATAGGCTAAAACCCTGTCTCACTCCCTTCCCAACCACTGCTTCTCTTTCATGCCCCTCGACTCTTATAACTGCCATCTGGTTTCTGTACAAATTGTAAATAGCCTTTCGCTCCCTATATTTTACCCCTGCCACCTTCAGAATTCGAAAGAGAGTATTCCAGTCAACATTGTCAAAAGATTTCTCTAAGTCTACAAATGCTAGAAACATAGGTTTGCCTTTCCTTAATCTATTTTCTAAGATAAGTCGTAGGGTCAGTATTGCCTCACGTGTTCCAACATTTCTACGGAATCCAAACTGATCTTCCCCGAGGTCGGCTTCTACCAGTTTTTACATTCGTCTGTAAAGAATTCGTGTTAGTAGTTTGCAGCCGTGGCTTGTAAAACTGATAGTTCGGTAATTTTCACATCTTTCAACACCTGCTTTCTTTGAGATTGGAATTATTATATTCTTCTTGAAGTCTGAGGGTATTTCGCCTGTCTCATACATCTTGCTCACTAGATGGTAGAGTTTTGTTAGGCCTGGCTCTCCCAAGGCTGTCATTAATTCTAATGGGATGTTGTCTACTCCCGGGTCCTTGTTTCGACTTAGGTCTTTCAGTGCTCTGTCAAACTCTTCACGCAGTATCATATCTCCTATTTCATCTTCATCTACATTCTCTTCCATTTCTATAATATTGTCCTCAAGAACATCGCCCTTGTATAGTCCCTCTATATACTCCTTCCACCTTTCTGCTTTTCCTTCTTTGCTTATTACTGGATTTCCATCTGAGCTCTTGATATTCATGCAAGTCGTTCTCTTTTCTCCAAAGATCTCTTTAATTTTCCTGTAGGCAGTATCTATCTTACCCCTAGTGATATGCGCCTCTACATCCTTACATTTGTCCTCTAGCCATTCCTGCTTAGCCATTTTGCACTTCCTGTCGATCTCATTTTTGAGACGTTTCTATTCTTTTTTGTCTGCTTCATTTATTGCATCAATTAAATTCAATATCTCTTCTGTTACCCAAGGATTTCTATTAGCCCTCGTCTTTTTACTTACTTGATCATCTGCTACCTTCACTATTTCGTCTCTCAAAGCTACCCATTCTTCTTTTACTGTATTTCTTTCCCCGATTCTTGTCAATCGTTCCCTAATGCTCTCCCTGAAGTTCTCTACAACCTCTGGTTCTTTCAGTTTATCCAGGTCCCATCTCCTCAATTTACCACCTTTTTACAGTTTCTTCAGTTTTACTCTACAGTTCATAACCAATAGATTGTGGTCAGAGTCCACATATGCCCCTGGAAATGTCTTACAATTTAAAACCTGGTTCCTGAATCTCTGTCTTACCATTATATAATCTATCTGATACCTTCCAGTATCTCCAGGCTTCTTCCATGTATACAGCCTTCTTTCATGATTCTTGAACCAAGTGTTAGCTATGATTAAGTTATACTCTGTGCAAAATTCTACCAGGTGGCTTCCTCTTTCATTCCTTACTCCCATTCCATATTCACCTACTACGTTTACTGCTCTTTCTTTTCCTACTGTCGAGTTCCAGTCACCCAAGACTATTAAATTTTCGTCTCCCTTCGCTATCTGAATAATTTCTTTTATCTCATCATACATTTCATCAATCTCTTCGTCATCTGCGGAGCTAGGTGGCATATAAACTTGTACTACTGTGGTAGGCGTCGGCTTCGTATCTATCTTGGCCACAATAATGCGTTCACTATGCTGTGTTTCACTATCACATCGTAAACATTGGACCTAGGGATGTTTAGGAGTGTGGAAATCTCGCGTACAGACGTATGACACAAGTTACACCCAATCACCTGACCACGTTCGAAGTCCCTGAGCTCCACGGAGCGCCCCATTCTGCTCTCTCACGATGTCTAATGACTACTGAGGTTGCTGATATGGAGTACCTGGCAGTAGGTGGCAGCACAATGCACCTAATATGAAAAACGTATTTTTTGGGGGTGTCTGGATACTTTTGATCACATAGTGTACCTTTTGTAATGTCCAGGGGACCTATACATACAGCGGTAATTCAGTGTAGTTATTGCCTTTGAGTTAATAGTCTCGTGCCTTTTCGTCTCTTTGAGTGTTTCTTTCAGCTACCTTCTGCACTATACTGCAACAGCTCTCTCTATGTATGGTCCAGCGGAGGGTACGAAGAACAGATGTGTACAAAGTGTGACGTGGAACAAACTTCAGATAACTGGAGCAGTCAAAATGAAATATTTATCTCTGAAGCTGAAAATGTGGAATGTAAGTGAGCAGAGATCAGAAGTATTATACAATACGTCTTAGACAAGTATGCACCGAGCAAAGTTGTGCTGAATGGGAAAGACCCGATGTGGTTCGAGAGACATTTTAGACAACAGCTCCTAAACCAGTAGCAACTTCACTGCAGATTTAAACGCTGCCGAATACTCGTAGGCTACATAAATCTGTTTATTACTGTCTTCTTTTCGTGCCATAAATGCACTTTCATTAAAATAGGGTCTGTGGAATTTTCTGTACTAGGAAAGGAATAGCAAACTAGCACTTGATTGAAAGGCTGAGACTTACGTGGTACCAGAACGTCTATAGAAGTCAGTATTGGCTGTTTGTTTTAATCGCAGTTTTCATAAACCTCTCACACAACCAGCACTCATAACTAACAGAGAAAAAACGCAGGATATCTTCATTTATAAAAAGGACAAAAGAAGGGACGCGGTGAAATTACAGACCAACCAGTCACACGCCCCGGCTTCGCACTGATAGCACTAAGTATCTACGACAGCGCTACGTATCGCCGTTGCGGTAATAAATTATATTCACAAATTTCCTCGTGAATCAGTCTGTCTCATAGTGAAAACCCTACGAAAATCCCTGCATTAGTTCTTGAGCTTAGCCTTCACATGCAGACAGAAAAGCGCGGCAGGGAACTTACATTAGATGTACGTATAGATGTAGGCCTACTTAACGTCAGCCTGATTAAGAGCTTCTGCTCTTAATCAGCATGAATGTGCAAAGCGTCTCGCGTACGAAACACAGCTCCTCTTTTTACACACACACACACACACACACACACACACACACACACACACACACACACTGCTAACGACGGATGCAGACTCACATCTATATTCCTGGGTTTCCCGAAAGTGTTCGACAATTTATCACACTATAAACTGGTTGCAAAATGGCAAATCTACGATTTATTCTGTCATATATGTCACCTGTTCTAAGTCTTTGTGAGTAATACAACCCAATACGTTGTTCTGGTCGGAGAGTGTCCATCAGAGACAAAGTTGCGTATTAGGAGTGTGACGAAACCGCTCCTGTTCACCGTGAATATGAACGAACAATCGAAAAGGGTGGGCAGACACATGAGAATTTTTTCTTATGACTCCGTTGTGTACGGAAAAGTGTTGCCTTTCGGTGATACGTACAGTCAGGATGACTTGGCCAGAATTTGTATTTGGTGCGGTGATAGTAGCCTGCTTTGAATGTGGACGGGTCGGACAAGCATAACTGTAATATTCAAATACGGTATTAATGGTATGCTGCTTGACTCAGTTACGTCGATTAAATATACTGGTGTCCAAATTTAAAGCAACAAATAGAAATTTTGCAAGGTTGCGTTTCTTTTGCCACAAAACAAAACAGTTGATAGTAAAGTAGAAACAATGTAAAGAATACAGAACGTAAACAACTACAACATGCATAACGGTAGACAAAATGTTCTTCGTTTTGGTTCGTCAACTTAACGGATTTGCACACACATTCTGACAACTTCAACCAGCCGTGCTCTATGAGGTCGAGCATTATCGTCCATCAGTACGAAGTCTGGGCCCACAGCGCCTCGCAACAACCGCGCATGAGATCCAAATATCTTCTCACGGTACCTGAAACAGTTAAATCTTGCTGACTCATACGCTCAGATTCATGAAAAGATGTTCTAATCGTCAACATTATCCCTGTCGACATTTATAAGGTCATATTAAGGAACAATAGCGAAGCAATTCAAAGGCACGTTGCTAGATTTCTTACCGATCGGTTCTACCAGTACGAGTAATACTGCGTGGGCTTATGTGGGAATGCTTCGAGCGAGATATGTAGGAAATAAAGGTTGCGGTTTAACGTGCCGTCGACGACGAGTTCATTACAGACGGACCACAAGCTCGCATTACGGAAAGAAATAGGTCGCGCTCTTTCAAAGCAACCTTCCCGACATTCGTGTTAAGCGATTGAGTGGGACCTAGTGGATGCATCGTCCTCTCTTGGAGGCCTCATACGTCAGATGTGTCTCCTACACCATCCGTATGCACAAAAGTCTGTTAAAAACACTACTGTGAAAGTTGAGAGAAGCGACATTCACCAAAGGCTGCCTTACTTTTTTACACCCTCTAATGTTCATCACTCCGAAGGACCATGCAACAAAATAAGCTATCCTGGACCTCTTACGGAGGCGCACAGGCAATTATTTGTCTCTCGATTTATTTACGAGTGGCACAGGAAATTGAATCACTTGCAGCGGTACAAAGCATCCTCCGCCATGTACTGTACAGTCTCCTGTGTATTACGTACGAAGATATAAATGTAGATTCTATAGCCGATGGGTCACTTCGCACAGTGTTATAAAATTTCTATAATATGGTTACCCAATTTAAAAGAACACACACTGTTAGGTTTCTAATCTTAATACATTGTATTATGTATAGGTTTCTGCATTGTAAGAACTGATCACACTACGTGATATGTACGTCATATAGTTTTCAACACATGGTACCTATACATTAACTTCTTGTAATACGGTCCACAGCCTCTATAAATCCTTTAAATGAAGGCACTTTCGCCTTTATTTGGAACTGGTTCATTTTGTTGTTGTAATTTCGACTTTTATTCCATTTTCAAGCATACGCAAAGATATAAAACAAAGAACTAAGAAAACAAAATAAGCGAATAATAGTATGTGAAACAAATTTTCAGTCAGTTTACATATGTACAAGATTTTATGTCGTATTATGGAATAGAAATCGCTTACAAATACTCTTGGAGGGCTGTGTCACTTCTCATAGTAATAGAGTCATCGTTGTTATCAATAAAATGAGTACATTTGTGTTATTTCCATTCAGGCTGGAGTCCGTCAACGTTGGCAGATATAACGTTAGACGTATGTACATCAAAGAGTAACTAGTCAGCAGTGCATCATCGATCTAGGTACTCCATATTAAATAACGTAATCCTCAGTGGACCATGTACATCAGAGCGGATGTTCACACAACTGGAAGTGTATACTTGCAGCAAGAAAGAGTTTTGTTCCCTGGAACACTTTTCAAATTTTCGCCCTAGCCAGTCCTGTAATAGAAGTTAATAGATTTTCTTAATCCGTTTTGAACTAGTAGCATTCACATTTTGCGTGTTTCAATCTTTTCCTTGAAGATAGAAAAATTACTCCGTAAAAGTAAGGGTGTTCCAAATGTGAAAACATATTCCACGGTGTACATATGAAAAGATATAGCATTCGAATTTAAAGGTGTCGCAGTCGACAAAATCTTGCCGATGCTGCATTTAATAGTCTATATGTTACATTATTGCTCTAATACACTCCAGTAATCAAACAAATGTGTGTGAAATCTTATGGGACTTAACTGCTAAGGTCATCAGTCCCTAAGCTTACACACTACTTAACCGAAATTATCCTAAGGACAAACATACACACCCATGCCCGAGGGAGGACTCGAACCTCCGCCGGGACCAGCCGCACAGTCCGTCACTGCAGCGCCTGAGACCGCTGGTCTAATCCCGCGCGGCTCCAGTAATCAGTAAGTGAAATCAAATTAATAGGAAGTATTATCAAAACACCCTGCAACATGTTAAAAGCATTTTGAAGTAGAAGCTATTGGAAACTAACACAAATGTCCATTTTCAAAACGGGGGAAATCGTTAAGGCATTAAAGAAACACAGTTCATTTGCAAATATCGCATTCTCCATGCAGAAGACCTCCTTCCGTATTAAGGAACAAGATTATGCAAGAGCGACGAAGTATGAACTAGCCGTCCACACGTTGAATGAGTAGTTATAATATTCAGAAGTTTACTGACATAAAATTCTGTAATTGAAGAATTAACAATATCATAAAAACATCTACATCATCACACATACTCCACAAGTCACCGTATGGCACGTGGTGGACGGTACCTTGTAGCACTACCATTCATTTCCTTTCCTGTTCCACCAAATAAAGCGAGGGAAAATCAACTGTCTACACGCTTACGCACGAGCCGTAATTTCCCTTACCTTCATGGTGATTACGCGAAATGCACGTTGGCGGCAGTATAAGTGTTCTGCAGTTAGCTTCAAATGTCCGTTCTCTAAATTTTCTGAATAGGGTTCTGCGGAAAGAACGTCGTCTTCCCACCAGGGATTCCCTCTTGAGTTCACGAAGCCTCTCAGTAATACTCGCATGTCGATCGAAACTGCCGGTAAAATATCTAGCAGTCCGCCTCTGAGTTCCTTTGAAGTCTTCCTTTAATCCGACCTGGTGGGGACCACAAACACTCGATCAGTACTCGAGAACGGGTCGCACTAATGTTCTATACGCGGTCTCCTTTACAGGTGAACCACACTTTCCGAAAATTCACCCAATTAACTGAAGTCGACCATTCACCTTCCCTAATACAGTTCTTACGCGCTCGTTCATTTCACTTTTTAATGTTAAGCCCGGATATTAGTAGCCAAGATTGTGTCAAGCGGTACACTACCAATGCTGTATTCGAACATTACTGGATTCTTTAACCTCCTCATCAGCTTTGACTTACATTTTTTCTGTATTTAGAGCTAGCTGCCATTCATCATACCAACTAGAAATTTTGTCTGCGTTATCTTGTATCCTTTTACAGTCACTTATCGACGACAGAAGCAGCGCTTAAATACATAGGACTCGTAATACGAGGGTGAGTTAATAAATAAGTCTCAAACGCCAGAATACCGCACATCGTTTTAAATTTCGCGCCTATACATATGTAGAAGGCCGCAGCAGACGTCGCGTCGACGGTAGCCTATACACAGTATTCCGTGGCCAATACTCAATGATCTGTCAGACCAAGATGGGAGATGTGCTACAAGTGTGTACCAGACTAGAACATTGCGATTTTTGTGAGCCGAGGCTACGTCCGCAGAGTACGTCCATAGCGAAATTCGTCGCATATATGGTTAGAAATTTATTTCATGGAAAGTTGTGTTCAACTGGATAGATTGACTTCAGCAAAGGAGATACTTCGCTACCCCCATGACATATCAGTGTTGAGGGTTGCAGCAATTTAAGGAACCAAACAATTGTTCTTTCCCGAGAGGTCACTCATTAGATGCGAAAGCTGCCGCAAGAATTCTATGCTGCAAGATTTTAAAGCCTTGGCGAACGATGGGATAAGTGTTTAAGTTAATAAGGGGTGTATGCTGAAAATGAAAAATTTCCGGTCGATACACGCTGCCCTGGTGTCTCTATTTAAGTTTGTGACTTATTTATTGACTCATCGTCGAATTTACAAATGTTTCACAAAACACAGCCTCATGCCTCAGAACAACAGAGAAATTAGAAAATACCGGAAACTTTTTATGGCGGTTGCTAGTGCACGTTCCATAACGTGATTCTAAAATCAGTCACTGGATTGAAACACCGACCAGAAAACAGCGTGTGTTCTCAGTAAATGCCTTAAATAATCTAAAACTCTTACTTCTGCAGCCCGTTTGTTCATTGGGTATATTTTGCTCTTGTGAACACGTATATGTGGGAAATCCGTTTCTTCCATGAGTAATATTTTCAGTTGTGAATATACATCAGAAATAACAGTGTGTTGCAATTGCGCACTACGACGGTTGCCGCTAAATGCGAAAATGATATTACTGAAAAATGGTTCGTAGATAGTGTTACCGCTACTGACAGACAACAGCCTTAGCAGGACATAGAATTTGAAGAGACGTACCGCAACTACTGCTTTGAACGTTGGCCACTCAGAAGAGGGAGGTGAGACACAAGACTCGACTATTACAACACAGTAATCCCCATTACTGCCGCGTTGCCTGCGTGGAACACGCATGCGCAATCAGGGAGCGAACACTACAAGTGTCTGTAATCGAGGTCTACACAGATTCGTATTAAATTCTTTCACGTCTTGACAACGCATGCTCAACGCTACCATTGTATTCCGTAGAAGCTGCTCCACTTGAATATCCATGTTTCTCGTGGAAGTCTAGGAGCGCAAACAGCTTTGATGTTGGCCGCCGGTGGGAGCGCACTTTAAGCAGCAATGCGCCGCGTCTTTCATTCGAAAGCGAGAAGCCGGCCACACCTCGGTTTCATACCCCTGTCCCACACCTCTCGAAGTGAATGTTACTCTGACCTCCGCGTCGACGAGACGTTACTTTCAACCTGCCTTCATTCAGTTCTGTGTTGTCTCTCACATTCAAAACTATTACAAAACAAACACCCCTCGATAGTAGTGTTTCAGCGAGGTACCTGACCGTTATTTTCATGCACATTCTGTAGACTGCAAGCAGTATGGTGCCGTTCGACACGTAGATGCATTTAAGGCAAAAAAAAAAAAAAGTCGCAACACCAAGAAGGAGTTGCGCGACGTAAACGAAAGTTGGTAGGCGTCTTTCTACATCTGACGGAAAGACTTGGTAGGAAGGTATTCACTGTGCACGATTGCTCACAGTGGTGGTCACGAGAATGTACACTCGCAAGAAGACCGGGCTCCGGACGGCCACGTGACATTACCGAGAGGGAAGAATATCGTGTTCGGCGTATAGCTCTGGCGCATAGTACTATACCTACAGCAGTAATTTGAACAGGGGTTTGCACCACAATGAAACAATGGGCTGTTACAGATCGTTTATTTGAAGGACTGCCCGGAGACAGACGCCCTGTACTGACCCCAAACCACAGCCATTTGCGACTTCAGTGATGCGAAGCGAGAGCTCATTGGACGACGGGCTGGAGGTCTGTTGTGTATGGTGATAACAGCTGGTTCCGCCAGTGATATTCGTGTGGGTTTAGAAGGAAGCCAGTTGAGTGCCTGCAACCAACCTGTCGAGTTGCTAGACACACTGGATCTACATCTGGAGTTATGCTCTGGGATGCGATTTAGTATGACAGCAGGAGCATTCTCGTGGTTATCCCACGCACCCTCACTGCAAAACTGCACGTCAGTCTGGTGATTCGACACGTCACAACTTTGAAATACAGAAAGATCTTGATCGCACAATTCTTTATTAAGCGTTATGTATTTCAAAATTTCATCATCATGTTGAAACTGTGGAATAAAGAGTACAAGAAAATTAATGATAGCAAATATGTATATAATAACATAAGTATGCATCTTAGTATCCCATACACAGAAATTTCAGTTAGTATCGTACTTACATTTAAATCAAAGAATATTACAAAGCTCAAGAAAGTGAGCACATAGACTGAATATAATACATATCTCGTGTCATGTAGGCATATTTTACAGTGCAGTTGTCTATTCGAAGAGAATCAGTGGCAAACTGAGTCTGGCGATTAAGCTGTCAAAGAAGTAAACGAAGGCCAGTAGGTGGCGCCAGCATTAACCATAGAAAGGAAGTCAAAGAGTAACTTTACAAACAACTATGCATTGCGATTAACTACATGTATGAACCTCGTGAACAACTTGACAAAGATACGTTTATGCTACTTTTATGGAGGAACATGAAATGTGCGTCGTTAGTTAGCATCGTGAACAACGCTACACAGATAAGCGTTAATGAATAATCCGAACGGAAGACATATTTGAAGCCAATAACTAGTGTGGTACAACATAAATATAAAACCCACATAGATGTTGTCAATATATGAGTTTCTCCTCCATAAAAGTAACATAACTGTATCTTTGTCGTGCGTGTGTGTGTGTGTGTGTGTGTGTGTGTGTGTGTGTGTGTGTGTGTGTGTGTGTGTTATTATGTAAGTATTTGCTATTATTAATTTTCTTGTACATTTTATTAAACAGTTTAAGTCTGATGATGAAATTCTGAAACGCTTAACGCTTAATAAAGAATTGTACGATCAAGATCATTCTATATTTCAAAGCTGTGCCAAATCTGAATGGTTGCCTCCCTCTACCATGGATGTATTTCTCTATCAAGTAATGGGATTCGACCTGTTGTGCTGCCATTCATGAACCGCATTCCAGGGGGTGTTTTCCAATAGGATAACACTCGCCCTCATACCGCCGTTGTAACCCAACATGCTGGACAGCGTGTCGACATGTTGCCTCGATCGCCAGATCTGTCTCCAGTCGATCACATGTGGGGCATCATCGGACGACAGCTCCAGCGTCATCCACAAACAGCTTTAATCGTCTCAGTATTGACCGACCAACTGCAACAGGCATGAACCTCCATCCCACAAACTGACATCTGGCACCTGTACAGCACAATGGAAGCACGTTTGCATGCTTGCTTTCAACATTCTGGAGATTACATTGGTTATTAATGTACCAACGTCTCACATTTTGCAATGGCTTATCTCGCGCTTACGTTAACCTGTAATCTCGCAACTTTAACTACTTAAATGTGTTACCTAGACAAATGTATTCTCAAACTTTTATTGACCTTTATTAATTATTATTTTGGCGGTGTGATTTTTTTTCCTTCAGTGCAGATACATTAGACGCTGGCGGTGCAAGAAATTGCATTAAAATATTTTAGCTTCAAGTGTGAAAGTGTGTTTCAGTTCTTGATTACAGATCACAAAGAGGTTTATATTCCAAACATCTTCATTCTGTCATGGAATAATGGTCGTATGGTGATCAGTTCGTCGAGTCGCGAGGTTAACCTTGGCGGCCTCCTTGATGCTACTCGAGTGTAGCAAACTACGTGATGACTACGAAACTGACACTTTTCCTACTTCCTATGGTTCGTATGGCTCTGAGCACTATGGGAATCAACTGCTGAGGTCATTAGTCCCCTAGAACTTAGAACTAGTTAAACCTATCTAACCTAAGGACATCACAAACATCCATGCCCGAGGCAGGATTCGAACCTGCGACCGTAGCGGTCTTGCGGTTCCAGACTGCAGCGCCTTTAACCGCACGGCCACTTCGGCCGGCTCCTACTTCCTAGTTCCATTGATTTTGTTGTTGTTGCGACTGTCAGGCAAAGCCTGTTGTGATGCAAATCTTCAAGATAGTCCTTCCTGTACAAACCTCTTCATCTCCGAACAACTAATGCAACGTACATTCATTTGAACCTGCTTACTGTATTTATCCCTTGGCCCCCCTCCAAAATATTTACCGTCCACGCTTTCTGCCAACACCAAATTAATCATTCCTTCGTATCTCAGAATGTGCCCTACCAATGGACTTCTTCTTTTAGTCAAGTTGTGCAATGAATTTCTTTTCATCCCACTTCGTTCAGTACCTCCTCATTAATTACGAGATCTACCCACCCAATCGTCAGCAGTCTTCTGTAGCGCCGCATTTCAAAAGCTTCTATTCTCTTCTTGTCTGAACTGCTTATCGTCCACGTTTTACTTCCGTACGTGGCTACACTCTACAAAATAGCTTCAAAAAAATTTCCTGTCACTTAAATTTATGTTGGATGTTAACAGATTCATTTATCTCAGAAATTTTTTTCAAGCTATTGTTAGTCTTCATTTTACATCCTCTCTACTTCAGCCATCTTGGTGTACTTTTTGCTGCCAAAAGGCAAAAATCGTGTACTACTTTTAGTGTCTCTTTTCCTAATCTAATTCCCTCAGCATCGCCTGATTTAATTCGACTACATTCCACTGTTCTTGTTTAACTTTTGTTGATGCTCATGTTGTAACCTCTTTTCAAGGCACTATCCATTCCGTTCAATTGTTCTTTCAAGTCCTTTGCTGTCTCTGACAGAATTACAATGTCATCGTCAAACTTCAACTGTTTCATTTAGTCTGTAAGAACTGTAATTACTTCCCCAAATTTTTCTTTGATTTTCGTACTGCTTGCTGAATGTACAGATTGAATAACATGGAGGATAGGCTGCAAACCTGTCTCACTCCCTTCTCAACTACTGCTTCCCTTCATGTCTTCCGATTCTTATAACTGCGGTAAGGCTATTGTTCAAGCTGTTTATAACCTTTCACTCCACGTATTTTATCCTTCAAAATTTCAAACAGTTTACTTCTGTCAACATTGTCGCAAGCTTTCTGTAGGTCTATACATGTTATGAAAATAGTTTTGCCTTTCTATAACGTACCTTCTAAGATAAATCGGAGGATCAGAACTCCTTCGCGTGTTCCTACATTTCTCGGGAAACCAAACTGATCTTTCCCAAGGTCGACTTCCGCCAATTTTTTTTGTTCTTTTGTACGTAATTCGTGTCAGTATTTTGCAACTATGACGTATTAAACTGATAGCTCGGCAATATTCACAATTGTTAGCACCAACTTTCTTTGTAATTAGGATTATTTCATTCTTTCTGAAATGTAAAGGTATTTCGCCTATCTCATGTATCTTGCACATCATATGGAGGAATTATGTCGTGGTTGGGTCGTCAAAGGATTTCAGTGAAATTAAATGTCGTGTGACTAGGGCCTCCCGTTGGGTAGACCGTTCGCCGTGTGCAAGTCTTTCGATATGACGCCACTTCGGCGACTTGCGCGTCGCTGGGGATGAAATGATTGTGATTAGGACAACACAACACCCAGTCCCTGATCGGAGAAAATCTCCGACCCAACCGGGAATCGTCCCGGGCCCTTATGATTGACATTCTGTCGCGCTGACCACTCATCAGCCGGGGTGGACAGGATTTCAGTGTTTCTGAGGAAATGTCGTTCCTGTTTCCACCCTTATCCATAATAACAGAAACTCAATAGCGTACAGCTGCTAATCACAGTCACCTAAAACTCGAGCACACGCTGGACACTTTAGCATTCATAAACGGTGAAGAGTAAAAGAAGAAAGGAAGGGAGATTAGAGTTTGACGTCCCATAGACAGCGTGGCCATTAGAGACGGAATAGTAAAAGACCAGCAAACGGCTAAAAGTATATTTTGCGGTTAAGACAGTGTGAAATTTCCATGCTGCTTCCATATCTCCGCACCAAGTATGTAACTGAATTTGATATAGAGAAAAATACAAAATTTTTCTTTTTAACCTTGTAATAAAGTTGCCCACTGCAGTGGACAGCTGTTAATGTCGCTTCTTTGGCGTTTGTAATCAGTTCTGAGGCTGCAAATGGGCGCAGTCCACTCCAGTGGACAGTCACTACTGGTAGTGTGCCCTGCATGCATTTTCAGCATCAGGACTGATTAACATCACCAAAGAAGCGACGTTAACTAGTCATTTGCGTGTTGTTTGCGCGAGCCGTCCTTAAGTTACAGATAACTAATAACAGTAATTGTAGACAACTTACATTGTATTAGAGTCATATTAAATTAAGTTTACTAAGCTTGTTCCAACAGTCTGCTTTGAGCCGCTTTACATGCTCGATATCTTAGCAGCAATGACCATACAAGTCAGTGGCAGGTTTATGTTTCACGTCGTGAAACGCATCATTGATTCGGAAATTCAGATCCACTTCGGAGGAAAGGGTAGTAATGTATACCACATTCTTGACTTGCTCCGAAAGAAAAAAAAATAGGGCCATTAAATCAGGAAATGCGCTGCCTACGCAGTAGATACTACACGCCGTATTCAGTGTTCCTCAGTGACTCTAATTGGCTATGCTCGGGCACAAAATCTGTAATGTGCTAGGGCAACACCGTGCTGTAACTAGAGATTGATGTTCACAGAAAACGATACTGTGTCCAGCAACTGCTCAGATATGGTATATCAAATAAAGTGATCTGAATTGTTCATTTACAGAGGACTAGCAGATCAAGTGTTCCCATACCAGCGCGAATGTTTACGGAAAATCTATGTTGGTAAGATCTGACAGAGGTCTCGTGTCGGTTACCATAATACCGAAAGTGACTACTCCCACTTTGAAAATAACTGGCTCGCGTAAAACATGCCTCATCTGCGAACAACAAATGTTTCTTGAAGGCATCATCATTAGCTACTTGATGAAGAAACGACTACACAAATCGGGCTGTCATATTGCAAACACCTTCTGAAAGTGGTACGTTTGTGGGGTATACTCCTACGACTTTTACCCATAACATACATCATGGCACGATAACTACTTGAAGGAGCGCTACTAAGCCGCTCAACCACAGTATCCTAAAAATCTAGGATTTCAAATCACACCTTCTATCTGTAATCTTCGCAGGGTGAAGATTGGCTGTTTCTGGTAGGGATCGATAAAGGCAGGAAAGGTATTCAGGTGTGGATGTCTCCTACAAGGAAGCCGATACTAGCAGACACGAGAGGCGTCTTTTCCACTGCCTCTTGCATCACCATAATATACAGTAATAAAAGTTGCTGCAAAAACATTCGTCTGAATTCATCAAACCTTATCGTTTATATAAACGAAGGTAAAAACCGGAGGTGAATAAGCCAGGGCTTCAAAGTTTTGCACACGATTATATTCTTTACATGCATGTACATGCAATCTTGGTGTACTTTTTGCAATTACTTTTAGGATAAAAGGTTTTAATTTAACTTTCATAAATATTCAAAGTGTCCATCGCCGGACGCACGACAAACATACAGACAGCAGGCAAATTTGTCTCATGCTTTCGCGAGATTTCTGGAGCTACTGCTTTCACTGCCGCTGACATGCGGTATAGAATTTGATAAAAAGTTGTTGGCAGAGGAGACACACAGACGAAGAATTTCACAGACCCCTGAAAAAAAATTACATATTTTGAGATTTGTCGACCTTGGAAGACAATGGTCCAATGCAAGATCAGCACGGCCCCGACAAATCCACCCTCTCGTCAGCTCATTGCTAAGAAATGTTCTTACATTTTGGGATTAGTGCGGGGATGCTACGCCCTATTGTGAAACGAACCAGATCACCAAATTTTCACTTATGTGATCCCTGCAAGCGTTTTGCCGAAAAATGCAGTGGGCCGTAAGTACATTTCCGGAAAAAAAGATTAGTACACCTGGAAAGATAACGTCGATTTTGATACGATGACAGCATATGCCGCCAGCCGGATTGGCCGTGCGGTTCTAGGCGCTACAGTCTCGAACCGCGCGACCGCTACGGTCGCAGGTTCGAATCCTACCGCGGGCATGGATGTGTGTGATGTTCTTAGGTTAGTTAGGTTTAAGTAGTTCTAAGTTCTAGGGGACTGATGACCTAAGAAAAGTCGCATAGTGCTCAGAGCCAACAGCATATGCCACCTGGGGGACAGTAGATGTTGATATTGGTTTCAACGTCGTCCGCCAACAGATAGAGTAGTGGCATAGATACCAGAGCGCCAGCTTTGTCTACCCTTTAATAGGAAATGCTCATAGCCAGAAGGCTCAGTGTGGTTCAAACGTGAGAAGCATGCAGGTAGCCATTCCACGGAGACGCACTTGTGCTTCCTACAGCCAACTGATGGAGTTTGAAAGGGGTCAAACTGTGGCCTTCCAAGCGATGAGATGGTCCTAGCGGAGAGCTGCAGCACAAGTTGGACGCAGGTACAGTTGTCACGTGCATTTTCTCACACCCGTAGACGAAGTTCTGGACGTCCGTGCAGCACCGCCGCCAACCAGGATCGCTGTATTGTAAAGGCAACAGAGGCAGGTCGTACAGCTATCACAGCATAGATAAGAGGCCTTGTGCGTCCAGACGTTTCAACATGATCCGTTGCGAACTAATTATTAGCAGTGGGGCTACGGACACGCACCATCTAGCCCCCCTTCCATCACCGACGTTCACGGCTCGACTGGTGCTGTCAGAGGATCATTCGGAAGATGAAATGACGCGTCGTAGTCTTCAGCAGTGAAAGCAGATTCTGCCCGCACGCAAGTGATGGTCGTTAGCGCGTAAGATGTAGACCTGGTGTGCGCTGTCTCGTAGAGTGCATTCGTCCGAGACGTATTGGCCTCACCCCAAGCTTTATGATATGGGGTGCGATGAGCTAGAAATCTTGTTCATCTTTGGTGTTTCTGGAGGGGACTCTAACCAGCGCTCGGTTCGTGTAGAATGTTGTTAGATCCTTTTTTTTTTTTTTGCCGTCCTTGCAACAGGAGGGTGATGTGCTGTTCCAACAGGATAATTCTCGCCCACTCACTGCCCATAAAACTCAACGTGTTCTGCAAGACGTGCAGCAACTTCTCTGGCCAACACAATCTCCGGACTTGTCTCCAACGAGAACGTACTGTATATGATGGATGACAAGTGACTCGTGCGACTCGTCAACCAACAACTCTACAGAACTGCGTGAAAAGGTCGAGCAGGCGTGACATAACGTATCCCAAGACAGTATTCGCCATCTGTACGATCTGTGCCTGCGCCTACATTGCCTCCCGTGGCGACGTACTAATATGGGTGTTTCAGCGTGGGTCGATACCTTGTACCTCAGAACCGCCTGTGCTATTGATCTGTAAATGTAAACATTTCATGTACTCCATATTCACTATTGCAACAATAAATCTTGAGCGAATTGGAAATCTCTAAAAGGGTGTACAAATTTTTTCCGGCGGTGTACTTTTTTGGAAATGGTATAAGATGTGCGAAGCTTTGGAGAGTTTCTCTCATGGTCGGCTGTGGTTCGTGGCTGCTGTGTTCCCCATATTACTACGTTGTGGCGGTTCACTTTTCCACTTAAATGGAACGAGACACTTCTGTGAAAACACTTCTGCTGACGACGTCAAAAACTCTGTTGAATGCGCTCTATGCCGTCAACGAACACACTGGGAGGGGTTCTGGGAAACTGTCGACTCCCTTATGCACAAGACACTAGAAACTATCGGTGTCATCATTTAATGCTTTCCGCTGTATGAGATGGAGTATACTTCAACGAACATCACGTCGCACAGTTGTAACTGAATAGCGCCTGTTGAAACAGAAAACGTAAAACGCCTTTCATTATCATGTTATCGTTATCTCGACTCGACGCATAATAGTGTAAGGAAAGAGAGGGAGATAGAGAGAGAGAGAGAGAGAGAGAGAGAGAGAGAGAGAGAGAGAGAGACAGAGAGAGAGAGAGAGAGAGAGAGAGCTGCACAATAGAAACCCCTACCGGCAACCACATCTACCGGAAAATAACAGCTGGCGCCAAGCTAAATTTAATTTCGAAGCGTAAGTTAAAATTGATCCCAAATTCTATACTGGTCAGCAAAACGTAACCACGAAAGTATCTTTCCCGTGATGTGTCACTGTCAAGGAGCTCGGAGCATAAATAGAAAAGAACTGCTATTGTATACGGGGCTGACAAAAGTCATGGGCCAGCGATATGCACCTATACAGATGGTGGCAGTATCGCGTACACAAGGCATAAAAGGGCGGTACATTGGTGGAGCCGTCACTTCTACTCAGCTGATTCATGTGAAAAGGTTTCCACACGACGCGAATTAACACATTTCTAAGGCGGGACATTCCACTTCGAAAATCGTTCGGGAATTCAACATCCCGAGATTCACAATGTCAAGAGTGTGCCGAGAATAGCAAATTTTAGGCATTACCTCTTATCACCGACGACGGAGTGGCCGACGGCCTTAAGTTAACGAACGGGTGCAGCGGCGTTTGTGTAGAGTCGTCAGTGCTAACAGACAAGTAGCACTGCTTGAAATAACCGCAGAAATGAATGTGGGATGTGAGAGAGAACGTATCCATTAGGACAGTGCGGCAAATTTTGTCATTAATGGACTATGGCAGCAGGCGACTATCGTGAGTGCCTTTGATAACAGCCTGCAGTGCCTGAGCTCGTGACATGTCGGTTGGAATCTAGACGACTGGAAAACCGTGGTCTGGTCAGATAATCGTGTGGGCTTTGGTTTCATGGAATGGACGCATCCTCTGGTCCAACTGAACCGATCATTGACTTTATTGACTATAAATGGCTATGTTCGGATTCTTGGGACCATTTGCAGCCATTCTTGGATTTATGTTTTCCCAAATAACGATTTTTATGGACTAAAATGCGCCATTTCATCGGGCCACAGTTGTTGGTGATTGGTTTGTAGAACATTCTGGACAATTGGAGCGTAGGGTTTGGCCACACAGATCGCCCAATATGAATCCCATTGAACATTTATGGGACATAATCAAGAGGTCAATTCATGCACAACACTTTGTTAATTATGAACGGCTATAGAGATAGCGTGGATTAACATTTCTGCAGGAGACATCCAACGACTTGAGTCAGTGCCATTTCGAGTTGCTGCACTAAGCCTGGAACAAGGAGGTCCGCCACGACATTAGGAGGTATCCCATGATTTTTATCACCTGAGTTTGTAGTACAGAACGTAAATGAAAGAAATATGCAGTGAGACGAACAGAAATAACGCTTCTATTCAAAAACAACAATTAATCTTAAGTCACCGCAATTCATTATGTCGCTGTACATTCCAAAAGGCGCGTCATGGTTCTAAACAGGACGTGCGATCGACACGGACGGCAGCATATGCTCTGCAATGTGCTCGCATGGTAGCCACAAGGTTGGTAAGCAGTTTTTGTTCCTACACCAGAGTGGTTGACAACTGCTGGATGGTCCTTGGTGCAGGTCGTCGTGCGGCAGTACGACTCCCAACGCGTGCCACACGTTCTCGTAAGCGTATCATAATTATACCAAGGGTATATAAAAGTTTCCTGGCACAAAGATGATGTTACCATCAATAATATTTTGTTTTGTTACGACAGTATATGCTTCACAATAATGTACATCAAATGGTAACTTCTTCTACGGGATAATTTTGTTTACAGCGCTTCTTAATCTGCTGGTATTGTGTCTGCTTCGTTCAAAAATTGAATCCAGTATTCGGTGCATCCAAAAACTAAGCTTATTTAGATAGGTCATCGAGAACGGAAAGACATCCTAAGTTCTGGCTTGCGTGGCTCAACAATACAGATAACTGTACCGCAGGTTTAGTCGCAGTAGATGGGTATCTGTGGAGAGCCCAGACTAACCCGGCTTCCTGAAGAGAGGCAGCAGACTTTTCCATAGTTGCAGGGGCAACAGCCTCGATGACGGATTGATTGATATGGCCTTGTAATATTAGCCAACATGGCCTTGCTGTGCTGGTACTGCGAACGGCTGAAAGTCTGGGGAAACTACAGCCACCAACGTTTCCCCAAGGGCGTGGAGCTCTACGGTATACCCTAATGTTGATGGCATCCTAATGAGTAAAAAATTCAGGGAGTAAAATAATCCACCATTCGGATCTCCGGACGTGGACTGATCAAGGGGATGTCGTCATCAGGAAAAGCAAAACTAGCATTCTGCGTGTCGGAGCGTGGAATTTTAGTTCCCATAACCGAGTAGATAGGTCAGAGAATTTAAAAAGGGAAATGGATGCGTTGAATGTAGATATAGTGGGAGGTTGTGAAATGCGGTGGCAGGAATATCAGGACTTCAGGTCATGTCAGTACAGGGATATAAACACAAAACCAAATAGCTATAAAGCAGGATTAGGACTAATAAAGAATAAGAAAACAGGAGTCCTGGAAAGCCTTAGTGAAGAGCATAGTGAACACATTATCGTAGTCAAGCAGACATGAAGACCGCAATCATACACTAGTACAAGTTCACATGCCAACCAGCTTCGTATATGAAGAAGAGATTGAAAGAATATATGACGACGTAAAGGAAATTATTCGGAGAGTTAAGGGAGGCAAAAATTTAATTGTGATGCATGAGTGGAACTCTGTCACAGGAGAAGGAAGAGAGGGGAAAATAGTATAATTACGTGGATTGTAGAAAAGGAATGAAGTATGAAGCCCGCTGGTACAATTTTGCACAAAGAGTAATTCATTTGCTGCTACCAATTAGTTTAAGAATAATGAAAGAAACTGGTGGATGTGTAAGAGACTTGGAGACACCGGAAGGTTTCAGACTGATTATAAGATGGTAAGAGAAATACTTGGATACCAGATAGCAGACAGTAAGGCATTTTCAGAGAAGATGCGTAATACGAACATAATTTTTCGGTTATGAATGGCAGACTAAAATTGAAGAAATTGCAAAAAGGTTGACAGTTGAGGAGATGAGATCGGGACAAACACAACGAACCAGAGGTTTTTGCCGGCCGCGGTGGTCGTGCGGTTCTAGGCGCTCCAGTCCGGAGCCGCGCTGCTGCTACGGTCGCAGGTTCGAATCCTGCCTCGGGCATGGATGTGTGTGATGTCCTTAGGTTAGTTAGGTTTAATTAGTTCTAAGTTCTAGGGGACTGATGACCACAGCAGTTGAGTCCCATAGTGCTCAGAGCCATTTGAACCATTTTTGAACCAGAGGTTTTTATAGATTTAAGAGGGAGCATTAGGCCACACTGAACTGAAACAGGGGGAAGAACACAACAAAAGACGTATGGGTAAGTTTGAGAAATGAGATATGAGAGGCAGCAGAAGAACGTTCAGCTAAAAAGAAAAGGTCTCGTATAAATCCCTGATAACCCAGAAGGGTTTGAATTTAATTGATTAAATGAGAAAAATAAAAAGGCTGCAATTAAAGTAGACGAAAGAGAATAAGACGTCTAAAAAATGAGATTTCAGAAAGTGCTCAATGTCTAAGCACAAATGGTTAGACAACAAATGCAACACTGTAGTAGTATGCCTAACTAAGGGAAAGGGAATAATTGTATGAACATCAAGAGCTTAGATGGGTAGCCAGTACTAAGCAAAGAAGGGAAACCTGAAAGGTGGAACGATTATACTGGGGGTTGGGGGTATAAGTGCAGATATTCTTACAGTGTATTGAATAAAGTTACACCAGAATTTACTTCATTTGCAGACAAATAATTATAGCTGTTCCGAGTAGTATGTTTTCAGTTTGGTCAGACACTAGCAAGCCATTCAAGTTCATTTTTCCGTTAGCAGCAGGTCAGGTATTGAATCGTGAATGCATGCAGGCAAAAAGTGTGTGAAATCTTATGGGACATAACTGCTAAGGTCATCAGTCCGTAAGCTTACACACTACTTAACCTAAATTATCCTACGGACAAACACTCACACACACCCATGCCCGAGGGAGGACTCGAACCTCCGCCGGGACCAGCCGCACAGTCCATGACTGCATCGCCCTAGACCGCTCGGCTGCAGGCAAAAGAATAGTCTGTAGCGGAGGGTGTAGCCTACATCTCGGTGCAGTTACGACCGTCCAGAAAACATCAGGTAGTAAATTAAGTGATGTGTTTGCGGGAAGACTGTTATACGTAGAGCGAAAATAACTTACACACCGAAGTTGGTACAGACACTGACGGAAAAAAATCGCTACACCAGAAATCAATTAATGTAGAGTGATGATATTTCGGGAATACATTTGTCTGGGTAACATTTTTACGTGACTAACATTGCAAGATCACAGGTAAATGTAAGCGCGAGGTAAGCCATTGGAAATGTGAAATGCTGTTACATTAATAAAGGGTATAACCGCCAGAATGTATGCAAACGCACATGTATTGTGTCGCACAGGTGCCGGATGTCAGTTTGTGGGATGGAGTTCCATGACTGTCGCACTTGGTGAGTAAGTACAGGGACAATTAATGCTGGTTGTCGAGGACCCTGGCTCTGTAGAGTATGTTACAACAGCGGTATGTGGGCGGGCGTTATCCTGTTGGAAAACACTCCCGGGAATGCTGTTCATGAATGGCAGCACAAGTCGAATCACAAATTAGCAATAAGGGTGCGTGGGATAACTACGAGTGTGCTCCTCACATCATACATAACTCCAGGAGTAGGTCCAGTCCGTCTAGCACGCAGACAGGTTTGGTACTGGTCCTTAACTAGCCTCCTCCTAATCAATACACGGCCGTCACTGACATACAGGTAGAACCAGCTTTTGGCAGAAAACACAACAGACCTCCACCCTGACCTCCAATGAACTTTCGCATGACAGCACTGAAGTCGCAAATGGCGGTGGTTTGGCATCAGTGGAATGCACATTACAGGGCGTCTGTCCTTGAATTAACCGATTTGTAACAGTTCGTCGTGTCACTGTGGTACCAGCTGCTACTCAAATTGCTACTGCAGGCGCAGTATGATGCACCAGAGCCATACGCCGAACACGATTGTCTTCCCTCTCGGTAGTGCCACGTGGCTGTCCGGAGCCCGGTCTTATTGCGATCGGGCATTCTCGTGATCAACGCTGTCAGCACTCGTGGACAATGGCTACATTTCTGCCAAGTCTTTTTGCAATATCCTAGAAGGAACATCCAGCTTCTCGTAGTCCCTTTACACGACCTCGTTCAAACTCAGTGAGATGTTGATACTGGCGCCTTTCTCGCCTTCAAGGCATTCTTGATTAACATCAACTCACCACGCCCAATCTCAAAGGTAACTAACGCTGATGACCGTTACAGTGTTCACTTAAAGCAAACCTGATTTGCATCCTCATAGTGGTGCTACTTGCGCGACTCTTATGCAACTGGCGTGAATCTTGAACAGACATCATCTTTCAGATGTAGAAACGCGCCTACTGGCTTTCGTCCTTCTTAGTATTGCTATTTCCTTCTGTCAGTGTATTAAGGTACCAATGATCACAGTATTTGTCTCTGTACCCCTCATACCCTCTGAATAGGTCTGTGTATGGGGAACAAACTTGAGGACTATATTTCAAACGAAATAGATAAAAGTGTGAGGTCATCCACGTGAGTGCTAAAAGGAATCTGTTAAACTTCGATTACACAATAAATCAGTCAAATCTAAAGCCCGTAAATTCAACCAAATACCTAAGAATTCGAAGGAACACATAGAAAATGATGTAGGGAAGGCTAACCAAAGACAGCGTTTTATTGGAAGGAGACTTAGAAAATGTAACAGATCTACTAAAGAGGCTGCCTACACTAGGCTTGTCCGGCTTCTTTTAGAATACTGCTGCACGGTGTGGGATCCTTGCCAGATAGGACTGACGGAGTTCATCGAGAAAGTTCAAAGCCCTGGATATAGTGCCACTGAATTGATGCAGGATTTGGGGTGGACATCATTAAAACAAAGACGTTTTTCATTGCGGCGCAATCTTCTCACAAAATTTCAATCACCAACTTTCTTTCTAAATGCGAAAATGTATTGCCGACGCCGGCCTACATAGGGAGAAACCATCATCACAATAAAATAAGGGAAATCAGAGCTCGTACGGAAAGATACAGGTGTTCGTTTTTTCCGTGCGCTGTACGATATTGGAATAATAGAGAAGAGGAAGTAGATGAAAATGAGTTAGGACACGTGACAGTGCGAGAATAATTTGATGGCTCAGTGAAATACCTAACTGGGAACAAGCCGCCTGGAATAAACAACATTCCCTCAGAATTCTCTAGTTCCTTGGGAGTGCCAGCCATGACAAAATTATTCCACCTAGGGTGCATGATATATGAGACATGCGAAATTCTCTTACATGTCAGTAAGAATACCAAAGGAGACAGATGCTGACAGGTGTGAATATTACCAAAACATGAGTTTAGTATGACATTGGTGCAAAATATTGACACGAATTAAGCGTAATGTAGGCAGTCTCCTTAGTATATCTGTGACATTTCATAAGTGTCCTCCCAGTAGAACGCAGTCTTTGATTTGCGTTCCCCACAACATTTACTATGTTTTCCTTCCAATTTTATTCGTTCGTAATTGTAATTCCTAGGTATTTAGTTGAATTTACGCCCTTTAGATTTGACTGGTTTACCGTGTAACCGAAGTTTAACGGATTCCTTTTAGCACTCATGTGGATGACCACACAGTTTTCGTTATTTAGGGTCAATTGCCAATTTTCGCGCCATACAATATCTTTTCTAAATAGTTTTGCAACTCATTTTGATCTTCTGATGACTTTACTAGTCGATAAACGACAGCGTCATCTGCAAACAATCTCAGATTGTCTCCCAAATCGTTTATATGCGTAGATAAGGAACAGCAAAAGGCCTATAACACTATCTTCGGGAACGCCAGAAATCTCTTCTGTTTTACTCGATGACTTTCCGTTAATTACTACGAACTGTGACCTCTCTAACAGGAAATCACGAGGCCAGTCACATAACTGAGACGATATTCCATAAGCACACAATTTCACTACAAGCCGCTTGTGTGGTACAGTGTCAAAAGCCTTCCGGAAATCCAAAAATACGGAATCAATTTGAAATCCCTTGTCGACAGCACTCAACACTTCGTGTGAGTAAAGTGCTAGTTGTGTTTCACAAGAAGAATCTTTTCTAAATCTGTGCTGACTGTGTGTCAATAGGCCGTTTTCTTCGAGGTAATTCATAATGTTCGAACACAATACATGTTCCAAAATCCTGCAGCATATCGACGTTAATGATATCGGTTTGTAATGTAGTGGATTACTTCAACTACCGTTCTTGAATATTGGTGTGACCCGTGCAACTTTCCAGTCTTTGAGTACGGGTCTTTAGTCGAACGGACAGTTGTATATGAATGTTAAGTTTGGAGCTTTTCCCTCAGCATGCTCTGAATGGAATCTACGAGTAATTGGTATACAGTCTGGACCAGAAGACTCACTTTTATTAAGTGATTTAAGTTGCTTCACTACTCCGAGTATATCTACTTCTACGTCACTGATGTTGGCAGCTGTTCTTGATTCGAATTCTGGAATATTTACTTCGTTTTCTTTTGTGAACGCATTTCGGGAGGCTGCTTTGGCAGCACTGTCTTCAATAGTATCTCCATTGCTATCGCGCAGAGAAGACATTGACTGTGTCTTGCCGCTAGCATACTTCACATACGACCAGAATCTCTTTGGATTTTTTGCCAGGTTTCGAGAACAAGTTTCGTTGTGGAAACTATTATGAGCAACTCGCATTGAAGTCCGCGCTAAATTTCGAACTTCGGTAAAAGATTGCCAATCTTAGAGATTTTGCGTCTGTTTAAATTTGGCACGTTCTTTTCGTTGTTTCTGCAACTGTAACTGTTGATACATCTGTTTTCAGTATTTGCAATTTATTGCTGTTTTAACCGTTTGCGGGTTCTGCGACCGTAGGGTATAGCGGTACCTTTGCAAAGTACATGTCAATGATTGATTCATCTTCTCATTGACGTATCGTGTACATCCCAACTTCGGTACTGCCACAGTCAGGTAAGTTTAGCTCTTGCTGAGGTCTCTTTGTTATCCTCAGTTAATTCTGACTGACTTTTTTTTATCTTTTTTTAGATTTTATGCAGTTTTTCGTAGTACGATACGGATAGGAACCGTGCTTCTTATGTGCAGACAAAAGGGGATTTGGTCGGAAACTGCGATAGGTCACGCGTGCACTACACGCGGGAAACGGCTATTAGTGCATCGGAATACGTGTGACATGCGCGTGGGTGTGGCCCGGCCCTTGGGATCAGTGTCAGATTCTTGCCGAAATCGAAGACGTATCAGCTACCTTAAATTCAGAGAATGCTTGTCCTCGCGGATCGGAAATAGCATAGATTAACATGATATTTTCAAACTGCAGGAGCATCCGTGATGGGGTCCCTGAATTAATGTCGCTTATTACAGGTAATAATGCCGAGATAGTATTAGGAACAGAAAGTTTGTTGAAACTGGAAGTGAACAGTAACGAAATTCCAAATTCGGATTGGAATATTCATCGTGAGGATAGATTAGAAGCCAGTGGTGGCAGAGTATTTATTGAAGTAAAGAATTCGATATTTAGTGCGGTTATTACAATTCCGAATGTCAAATAATTTGGGCGAAGTTAAGCATCAAAGTTTGGAGCAAAAATGGATAAAATTCGAAAGCAACGTTAATTACGTGTTAGACAAGTATATTCCAAGTAAGGTTTTAAGGGATTAGAAAGACCCACAGCGGTTTAATAGCCGTGTTAGATAACTGCTACGTAAACAAAGAGACTTTCATCCCAGATTTAAAAGAAATCAAAACCTAAGTGACAAAAAAATTTAAAAAACTGAACGAAGCAGAAGAGAGCAATCATAGAAGCGTTCAATGGGTTTAAAAATAAAATTTTGCCAACCTATCTGACCAAAACCCTAAGAAGTTATGGTCTTGCGCATACACAGTGGCTCTGAAACGGAGAGAAGGCCGAAATACTGAATTCGGTCTTCCGAAATCTTTTCAGCGCGGAAGATGATACTAAGATCTCGCCGTTCAGTCATCGTAGGAATGCAGAAATTGTAGATATTGAGATAAGAGACTACGGAATAGAAAAACAACTACAATCTCTAAGTAGTGGAAAGGCATGTGGAACCTATGAGACTGCAGTATTATTCTACAAGGATTATGCGAAGTCACTTTCTCCCCTTCTAGCAGCAGTTTATCGCAGGTCGAATGGTACCCAGAGATTGGAAAAAAGTGCAGGTCATTCCCGTTTACAAGAAGGGTCCTAGGACAGATGCACGCAATGCTATAGACTTTGACACTCAGGTTGATGCCATGTTCCGTGATAACAGGACGGCATTTGACACGGTCCCGCCCTGTGAAAAAAAAACGAGTTTACCGAGTATCGAAGCTGATTTGTGACTGATTCAAGACTTCGTTGCAGGTAGAACTCAACACTTCGACCTTAAGCGAACAAAATCGACAGATGTAAAGGTAATTTCAATACCACAAGGAAATGTGATAGGATGGTTGGTTGGTTGTTCGGGGAAGGAGACCAGACAGCGTGGTCATCGGTCTCATCGGATTAGGGAAGAATGGGGAAGGAAGTCGGCCGTGCCCTTTCAGAGGAACCATCCCGGCATTTGCCTGGAGTGATTTAGGGAAATCACGGAAAACCTAAATCAGGATGGCCGGACCCGGGATTGAACCGTCGTCCTCCCGAATGCGAGTCCAGTGTCTAACCACTGCGCCACCTCGCTCGGTTGTGATAAGATCGTTAATGTTTATACAATATATAAATTATATAGTAGACAGCGTAGGAACTTCCATGAAGTTGCTCGCAGATGATGCGGCTAGGTGTAAAAAGGAAACAAAGCCAGAAGGTTGTAGTGATTTGTAGGAAGACCTGCAGAGAATTGATGAATGATGCAGGGGCTGGCAGTTGAAGTGAACGTAAATAAATATAACATACTGTGCATAAATAAGAGAAGAAAGTCAGTACTGTACAATTATACATTTGATGATAAATTGCTGGAAACAGTAACTATCGTAAGATATTTAGGTATAACCATTCGTAGTGTCCTTTGGTTGAATGATACATAAAACAAATAGAAGGAAAATCAGAAGTCGGACAGTGACTCATGGGAAAAATCTTAAGCATATGTGATTCATCCACGAAAGAAACGTTTCACGAAACAGTTGTTCGACTGATTCTTAATTATTGCTCGTTAGCCTGGGACCCCTACGATGTTGAAGAAATAAACAAGGTACAAGGAAGAGCGGCGCGTTTCGACAGGGAATCATTTATTAGGTGCTATAGCGTCAAGAAGATGCTACAACACATGCATTGTGCATGACGGAGAGGCCTGTTATGGAAATTCCTGGAGTGTACATTCCGGGAAGAGTTGGATAACATATTACTTCCTCCTATAGGTGTCTCGTGAAATGACCACAACGAGAACATTCGAAATATTAGAACTGATGCGGAGGCTTATTGCCGATCATTTTTCCCGCTCGATATTCGCGAAAGGAACACGAAGGGGGAATCATTAGTGGTACAAGAAATACCCTCCACCACACACTGTCAGGTGGCTTGCGGAGTATAGATGTAAATGTGAACACCCGGCTGATTGCCGCCCTCAGCCTTGTACGTTACAAGCTTTTTCTCCAGCTCTAACGATCTTGATGTTGAGATGGCGTAAGACGCTAACCTTCTTTTCTTCTAATCGTCTCGAATATCATGAAGGAGGCTATCGAGCTTAAAGCTCCACGCGGCAGACGGATTAACATCAACAGTATCGCATGCCCTCACTCTGCGAGGTGTAGGATAATCCTGCGCTCTTGCCGCACTGGCTGCTTGTCAGAAACTTTATTCCACAACGCTTCCTCCCCTTGCTGGCTTGTTACTGATGATGATTCTTTTTTCTACCATTAGTGCACAGTATTCCCGCTCATATATTTTTCAGCTGCCGCAAACTTACTTAAAAAATGTTACTTTATCAGATAACTACGTTCCTTAAGAACCGTGTCTGACACGTAATATGCAATATTTTTAATGGTAAACAGCAATAATATACAGTCCTGTTCGTAATCAATTTATTTGGAAATCACCGTTTACGATTTTTTATAAACTGATCATCAGGTGGCTTACATGCTTTTTTGTCAAAAACAGACATAAACTGCGACGTAAGTGGAATATAAAGTATTTCAGATGGAAGCAGAACCGGAAACCTTAAAAGGGTTGGCAAAAACTGAAGACCGTTTTGAGCGCAATTAGAACTTTACACAAGGACTGTTTAGCGCTGGAGGCGTGTGTCTAGAATTGTCGGCAGAAAAACTAGATGAGATAAAAGTGAAATTTTCGTAACACAATAGGAATCGGACTTCACGCCTATTTTGTTATGCTAACAAAAATAACACTAAAATCTGACTACTAATTTTAATGAACTCGAGTTCGAGTCTCGGTCTAGCACAGTTTTAATCTGCCAGGAAGTTTCATATCAGCGCACACTCCGCTGCAGAGTGAAAATCCCATTCTGGAAACTTGAAATATATTTTGTTGGTTTCTGTTATCTTAGTAACGTTAGAAGAACTAAGTCTTTTATATGCATAACCCTTAAATATTACTCTTCAGGTTCAAATATTTTCCGAAAGTGGTACCTAACTAACTGCGTTGCCCCAGTGGTAACACCGGTTCCCGTCAGATCACCGAAAAAAAATGTTCAAATGTGTGTGAAATCTTATGGGACTGAACTGCTAAGGTCATCAGTTCCTAAGCTTACACACTACTTAACCTAAATTATCGTAAGGACAAACACACACACCCATGCCCGAGGTAGGACTCGAACCTTCGCCGGGACCAGCCGCACAGAGATCACCGAAGTTAAGCGCTGCCGGGCTGGGCTATCACTTGGATGGGTGACCATCCGGTCTGCTGAGCACTGTTGGCATGCGGGGTGCACTAAGCCCTTGTGAGGCAAACTGAGGAGCTACTTGATTGAGAAGTAGCGACTCCGGTCTCGTCAACTGACATACGGCCGGGGAAGCGGTGTGCTGACCACATGCCCCTTCATATCCGCATCCAGTGACGACTGTGGGCTGAGGGTGACACGACAGCCGGTCGGTACTGTTGGGCCTTCATGGCCTGTTCTCGTGGAATTTAGTTTTAGGTACCTAAATAAGAGAACACAAACCTTCTTATAAATGGGAATTATTTAAATAACTGCATAATGATACACGAGATGGCCGCCAGCTGTTTCGATTTATACTGATCGGTGTACAAATCACGTATGATTGAACCAAAAATAAGGTTACACTTAAAGATAGTTCTATGGCTAACGTACCGTAACTATACGCGAATGTAAACAGTATTCAAATCGTCTCTCTCACATGTCGGACACCAACGTGCAAGCGTGCGTTTCTGACCTCGACTACGAATGTGGGTAGTTTAGGGATAAATATACAGCTAGTAGCGAATGAAATTACCAGCTCTGTGAAGTCAGAATATATCAGGTGCTAGAAAGACTGGTTCCAGGTGGGAAGATATTGCTTTTGACTGTAGGGAACTAAAGTCGTTTCTCTCTTTCCTTCCTGCGCGGTATTGGTATGTCACGCATCGCATGAGACCCTGGTGATGCAGATTTTGCGAGACGCTCGGGCAATAGATGACACTCTGCTATCGTCATTTGATATCGAGTAGTGTAAAGATGTCTATGAACCCTGTATTGCATACCTATAAATTTCTGAAGAACAGTAAAACATTGCCTATCACACACGTGTAAATTCACCACGACAGCAGAACAATACATTGGTGCCGTACATGTATCATTAATAACATCAGCCATCACTACGAAACGTAATTACGTTAAATACGAGAGAAATGATATCACTCTGGATTGTTACACTTTTGCTTGGGATAGCGCGTAAGGGTTCGCTAGGCAACCGGCTAGACTCGACTCTACTACTCACATTTGGTTAATCAGGCTGAGGAGACGATGTAATGCGGCCCGGTTCGCCATTGTAGATGGATGCACGTGTGCTCAATATTGTTTTGAAATATACTAGAAGAACAACTCGTTTAATGCGCGCAGTTTCTATCGAACAGAATCTCCAACGTTTTCTCAACAGTTACTTATAGAGAATTCTTGAGGCAAACGTTCGTCGAGCAAATCCGACATCTCGGCCTTTTCAAAGAAGCTTGAAACGGAATGGATTTCATTGGAGGAACGTGTTAGAGTCTGTTAATAATGACGAAGGGAAAGATCCTGAGCTTGAAGACTGACTGTGAGTATCTTTTTCCATGCCACTGTGCCGATCGGAGCCAGCTTTCTTTAGGAGACTATTGATGCTTACGATGAAGTAAAAGAGCTTGTCCGGATATTGGTATGCAGTTGATGCAAAACTTCAACTTTTTAAACTAAACATGAGGCTTTAGCTGACGATACATATCAATTCTAAAACTTGCTGATCTTGGCACAGTGAAAATCTCTCGGTAGCGGCGGGTTTAGGTGGACGTAGGTTGGTTGGCTGATTTGAGAGGAGGGGACCAAACAGCGAGGTCATCGGTCCCATCGGATTAGGGAAGGATGGGGAAGGAGTTCGGCCGTGTCCTGTCAATAGAACCATTCCCGGCATTTGCCTGAAGCGTTTTAGGGAAATCAAGGGAAACCTAAATCAGGATGGCCGGACGCGAGTTTGAACCGTCGTCCTCCCGAATGCGGGTCCAGTGTGCTAACCACTACACCACCTCGCTTGGTAATCTCTCGGTGTTTCACGAAAAATGCCTTCATTACACGAAAAGACTTTATCTTTTAAAGAAACCCCTGTGACTCGTTCATGGTCTTAACGTCCGTGATACATCTATCACGCTGAATATATGGAAACCTTGGTCAGCTTCTAAAATAACTAAAGAATATACCACGCTTTAAATATTCCCAGCTGATTTGAACAACATGCCAAGGATAGAGACATCATAGCCGAGTGTACCAGCCTAACTTTATTTTCCTTCGGAATATACTCGCCTTGTAAACTTTAATACTCATCCCATCATTCGACGAGGCGTCAAAAGCCTGCAGAACATAATTCTTGTGGCAGCCTTCACGTCTAATAGTGACTTCTTGGGATATAACAAGATTATTTGGTTCCATAAATTGCTGCAATCCACAAGACCGCTGTGTGCTGGTGGGTGGCTAAATATACCTAGACAGGGGAACAACGTTCCGTCACTGGATACCCAGAGCGACCAGGACACTTCTTGGTTGTGACTTGTACGTGTCCTTTGCTGAAGTCCGCTATCAAGTTGAACACTAATTTCCATGAAATAAATTTCTAACCATATATGGGACGAATTTCGCTATGGACGTGCTCTGCGGACAGTGCCTCGGCTCAAGAAAATCGCGTTGTTCTAGTCGGGTACACATATAGCACACCGGCCATCTTGGTCTGACTGTAGATAATTAAACACTAGCCGCGGAATACTGTGTATCGACTACCTTCCACACTACATGTGCTGCCACCTTCTAGATACGTATAGCACCGAAATTGAAAAATATATGCGGTATCCTGGCGTTTGTGACTTATTTATTCACTCATCCTCGTAGATACATTGAAAGTTAACAGTACTGAAGTAGTTTCGAACTGTCGGTTCATGTGACCGCAGGATACTTCGAAATCTTTTGCTGATTTAGTGTTTTCTGTGTGCAGATGTCGGAAACGTCAATATTTCCGTCAATTTAACATTTTTCCTCTCCAAAAGGGCAAGAAGCCTTCTGTTTCGGATGTACTGTCTTCCATTACCGTAAAATATACAAATCTCCGTCTTCACCTGAGCTCTGCCCGCTACAGCACGTTGTAGTGTGAGGAGTGCATACCGCACCAGTTTTGTACCCCCCCCCCCCCCCCACCCTTTCCTAGTTTTGTCTTCTGCGGATTGTATGCAGGAAGAAAGACCGTCGCCACTGCACTGCATAAGACTGAATTTCTCTCATCTGAGTGTCTCTATCAGTACGCGAGACGTATAGGGTTTACTCATAAGTATCTTCGGGGTTTTGGAAGACGACTGTCTGAAAATTGCAAGACATACAGAAAATACACACACGTCAGTCGATAGAACGTCTCTCCGAGTTCTTAATTCATATTAATATAGGCACCATTTGTGACGCGGCAAACGTCAATACGCGTGTGCAATCATTGAAGTCGCTGCCTCGGATGGCGGGACAGCAGCCCTCTTTGAAATCTTGTCATCGGGTTACCTATCTGCAGGCGCAAACTAATTCTATGTGACAATACTGAGCGGATAATTTGTCTACATTCTGCGACACCCCTGACCTCTAGCGTCTGCGCATATTACGTATCGAAACTTGGAGAGCTGCCGTGCTCACTGATACAAATCGTTTTTCTGTATGTCTTCTAGTTTTCAAGCAGTCGTCTTCTAAAACGCTGGAGGTCTTACGGCTAACCCCGTGTGCTGAAGGAAATATGTTCCTTGACTCACTTTGGAACGTAAGCTCTCTGAATTCGGTGTGGAAGGAATTCCACGATGCACAAGACCTTCCTTCCATCGTCTTCCACAGCAGTTTGCTGAACATATCTGTGACATTTTACGCTGACTAAACAAATCTGTGCAGTTCTTCTTTGAATCTTCTCAGTCTCATCATTTGATCCTTATTAGTCAGGGTCCCAGACTGACTAACAATATTCAAAAATTAAAAGAACGAAGTTTTTATACCAGTATTGGACGTGTATCGTATGTGCATTACATTTCCTCAGGATTTTCCCTGTACAACAGAGTCCGGCTTCTGGCTTCTCCATAGCTACATTCGTGTAATCTTGACATCCTGAATCGCTCTGGAAAGATACTCGAAGGTTGTGAATCATTCCAGACTGACCAGATAGTATGGGAAAACGATATCGGATCTCTTATTTATGAGCACTACATTACAATTACTTGTGTTCAGAGACAGATGTCAATATTAAACGATATTCGGTAGTTAGTCTCTTTGTTACGACCGATAGATCTAAGGGCAATTCATTCATGGTGTAAATTGAAGGGAACATAAAATCCGGACGGAATATCAAACCACCGTGTGGAAGCCAGCGTGCGTGCTAGTCTCGTCTAAGAGAGTTCGCAGCTAACTTTTTGCTTCTACTTCATTTTTTCTATCCAGAAATCAAAGGATAATCATTAAATTTCTAGCAGTAAAAACCACAGCTGTTATTCAACTCGATGTTGTTGCTTAGTCTGGGTTCTCTTAAGTTCGCTTAAAGGAATTGTGGAGCTTCCCGAGGATGAGCTCAAAGTAGAGGGTGTCAAGAGACTCTCAGCCTGTCACACGTAATTTCAATATTTACTTAATTTTCAGACTGATAATTATAGTTATTAGGAGTAGTATGGTTTTAGGTTGTTTAGCAGCTCCAAGAACTTGTGGCAAGAGCAAGCCATTAAGGCTTATTTTCCCCTGGGCAGAAAGTGTGGTGTTGAAGTGTGGAGGCGTGGATGGAAAATGGTTAGTCTATACTTACAACCGTAGTCCACTTAGTGGTGCGGATACAATCTTGCAGAAAACATCAGGCAGTAAATTATGTGATGTGTTTGCGGGTAGTCCGATAGACCCAGAGGAGAAAAACCAACCAGCCACTGATGTGTATACATATTAAGGTACCTATAAAAAATCTGCAATTTATACCCATTACACCGCGTATATCGCGGAAATCTGTTATTATCTCTCAAATTAGTTATCCCTGTAACGTTTACTCGCAAGAGTTGTACGAAGACTTGTATACTGATACCTTACAAAACACGAGCGTACCGATAATAAATAAATACTCGATCGATCAGCCATCTGATGACGAGGCTGACTTACGTTTATTAACTGTCATATCAACTGTAGTCCACTAAGTTCCATTAACGAAACATACGTTAATCAGAAGTGAAATTTTAGTGAAAATGTGAAACATACAGTAAAAGTATATCTGTTGGTGTTGGAATCACCTCATTGTCTCGAATACATTTCATAAGCATTTAAGAACAGGCTATAGGAATGTTCACGTTTATTGTTCGCTGTACAGGGTGTAAAACATTATATAAACAAAATCGTAAAATGTTTAGAGGAGATAAAAAGAAACGCAGGTACACGGTTTCCCCGGTGTTCAAACTGCCGTGTGATGAATATTGTAGTTGTATATATCGAAATAATCAACAACCAGCTGAATAAAAGGAAAAATTTTTATAACCTTCTGAAGAAGGGCCCTAAGTGCCTAAAATCGGTTAAGAAATTAAATTTATTTTATGCAACTGGCTGCTGATTATTTCTATGGATGCTTTAGAGATGTTGCTGAAGTTATTGTCAGTTTATGTTAGTGTACAACTAGCATCTGCGTGCTAACCATTATCTAACACGCTAGAAACGACTAGGTTTTACACGAATAGCGGCCGCAGTTTCAGCCAAACGGACAACCAACTCTTCTGAGGTGTCTATTGGTGCCTCGTACACCAAAAGGTTCATCTCCCCCACAAAAAGAAATCCATAGGAGGTCAGAAACATCTCTAAAACAATATTCATCACATATCAGTTCGAACACCTTCTCTGAACATGATGTTTGGTTTGGGGGGCGCTCAACTGCGCGGTCATCAGCGCCCGTACAAAATGCCAATATTTACACAGTCCAAGTTTCTTCCTAGCCGCTGTCACGAATGATGATGATGATGATGAAATGATAAAGACAACGTAAACATTCAGTCCCCGGGCAGAGAAAATCCCCAACCCGCCCGGGAATCGAGCCCGTGACCCCGTGAACTAGAGGTAGCAACGCTAGCCACTAGACCATGAGCTGCGGACGTTCTCTGAACATCACTAGCAACAAAACTATCACGGACCTCTAGCGGGGAAAAGGTACATGCTTGACAGTTTTGTAACGCCAACGAGTTGGTCCATTTTGTTTTCTGTAAACACTCTAAAGTTTTGAATATGCAGTTTTTTTGCGCTATACATATGTACAATGATGAGCCAAAACATTATGCCTACCTGCTTAGTAGTGAGTAGGTCCAAATTTGGAACACAATACAGCAGCGATCCTGTGTGTCGTGGGTTCTCCAAGTCGTTGGTAGGTTTCTGGAGGTATGTGACACCAGATGTTTACCTACAGCTCACGCGGTTCCCGTAAATTAGGGGCCAGTGGCTTGTGGACGCAGAGTTGGCGCACGTCAGCGTCCCAGATGTGTTCCGTAGGGGTCAAATCAGGCGAATTTGGTGGCTAAGACAACGTCAGTTCCCTATAATGATCCTCAAACCACTGTAGCAGGATTATGGCCTTGTAACAGGGATAGTCACCGTGCTGGAAGATGCCATCACCGTCGGAGAATAAATCAAGCGTGAAGGGATGCAGGTGGTCCGCATAACGTTCACTCAGTCCACAGCTGTCTGGGTACTTACTATCACTACTACAGGTCCCATGGAAATTGGTCCATGTTCCCCATAGTACTGTCCCCACTGGGTTGCGTCCTGGTCACGGTGCATATTTCAAGTAGCCGTTCTCTGGACCACAGCGTATAGGGACACGACCATTGAACTGGTGAAAAAAAAACGTGATTCATCCGACCAGGTGACACGTTACCGTTGATCTACGACCCAGTCTTGATGATCCCGTGCCAAATGCAGTCAAAATCGACGACGTCATTGGGTCAACGTGAGAATATGTAGTGATAGTCTGCTATGGTGCCCCATGTTCAACAATGTACGCTGAACGGTGTGTTCCGAAGCACTTGGGCCACTGCCAGCACTGTACTCTGTCATCAAACTTGCCACAGATTGGCGCCTATCCTGCCATAGAGACCGGGCTAGCACCCGACTTCCTTGTTATGTGATGAGCTATGGACGTCAAACACCTTGTCACTTCTTCGTGGTTTCATGATCCTTCAACCACTTTCCATAGAGGCGCACAATTGTACCACGATAACAGCCAACGCGCTTCGCCGTTTCCGAGATGTTCTAACCTGGGCGCCATGCCATAACAATCTGCCCTTTATATAAGTCGTTTATGTCAGTGAATTTCCCCATTTGCGGCCCTTACAATGCTTTCACATTTCTTGTCTTTATTGTTATTTCAACTCTAGACGAAGGGGCGGTCTGGCAGCGGAAAAAATCGCTCTTCAGCCAAAGCTTATATGCATTTAAAAAGACAAATTACAATAAATAACTTTAGACTCATTGGTGGAGGATTTTTGAGTTATGAAACTTTTAAGATTATTTTATATTACCGTTACAATAAAATCACTGATAATGTTATTGATGCTATAGTACAATGGCGTTGCTTGTGGTGCTTGAAAGTGACAAAAATCGTCGCAGAGGTGGAATGATGAGTAATTACGGGGCTCTGTGGAACCGCAGATAGCAACTAAAAGTGACAAGTGGACGAAGGGGGAAGGAATAAAATGGAAGGATGGTGAAGCGTTGTGACGAGGGATGGAAACAAGGGTGTATCTCGGGATGGACTTGATAGGGCAGTTGCCTGACGCACCGGCAGGAGAGGATGAATAAGGCATGAAAGTATATGGAGGCAGGGGCATCAGGGTATCTGGACTGCTGACTGGTGGAATACTGGATGTCGCGACTGGGTTTGGCTGCTAATGTATTGGATTCGAATGAGTTCAACGAAGAGAAGAAAGTGTGGGAAGTGAATTAATTGATATAGGATGAAATGGGGAAGGTTGGAGGATGCAAAAGAGATGGTGGAGTGGATATCCTTCTAGGGTTTCAAGGCAACTGTAAAATTTATGGGAGCCAGGCAATATTGACAGAGGGTGGGATTGGGCGGACGAAGGATTTATAGGTAAGGATGTGGTAGAAGACTGCAGATCCCAGGTGTGGCCTGTTAGTATATTTAGTAGTTTTAGTCTGTCTCAGGCGTTGTGTTAGATGGTAACGACAGAAACGCTGATTGGTGCAACCAAAGACGGTGGCTTGGCTTTTCTGTAGATTTTGCTTGAGGTTTCCACATACTACTCCACGCAACCATAAGATTCAAGTGATGTTGGAGGGAGACGTAGAAGAATTGGAGGGTGTGGTGAGTAGCTAGGTAGGCGGTGTCAGCAGCGTATTACGGTAGATAGGTGTGGGTGGTGGTCTGGGAATGTCTGATGGTGGTGTAGGAAGGCGGATATGTTTCTAAGGGTATTTTTGTTCCGTCGTTACAACTACAAGAGAATGCTTATTTTCCTCACCAGAGGCGTTTCGCTCGCTTTATTGAAATAAAGCATCATCAATTGTCTGTAATTAAAGTTTTTTTATAATTTGATTTGTTTTATAGACCGAAAAAGAGTTCGTTAACAAATTGTTGGCTTTTACTTGAGGTAATTTCTGCTTGGTTTTTCGCCTATATCAGGAAATGCAAAAACCAAGCAGAAATTACCGTAAGTAAAAACCAACAATTTGTTAAAGAATTGTTTGCGATCTAGAAAATAAAGTAAATAGTAAATATCTTTAATTACAGACTACTGATGATGCTTTACTTCAATAAAGCGAAAAGCGTCTGGTGAGAAAAACACGCATCGTCTTATATTTGTAACGACGGGACAAGAATATCCTCAGAAATTGTAAAGCAACGGACAATATGGCCACACAAATGAAGAATTTAAGGCGAACATAACTGCGAGTCCATAGGTTTGTATATTGGAGAGCAATCAAGAATACAATAGCCAGTCAAAGGCTTTTTGGGTGAGGGAGATTAATATGGCGGATTTTCGATTATTTAGTTGATGAGAAATAAGGTGGGTAAAGTCAAGAATTTGGTTGTCGACGGATCAGTTAGGACAAAAGCCACACTGGCTACTGGGGATGGGTTGGTGTTTTGGAAAGTGCTGATGGATTCATCGGGTGAGGATGGACGTGTGGCTGGAAGGTCGGGAGGATAAGGACTGCGAGGGTAGTTTATCAGGATTTAGGAAGAGCAGGACTTGTAGGACGTTTTCCACTGCCCTGAGTAACAACCTGTAGAGGATGGCAAGCGTTTTGTAGTAGATTCTGCAACATTCTTTGCGGTTGCGGCAAGTAACTGTATTGAGACCGTACATTTTTCCTAGGTTAGATTTATTTCGCTTTAAGCCCCGCTGGACATTAACTTGGAGATATTTGTCGAGTCTGATTGATCGTCGAACATTTAGTTAACGATATCGGGTCGTACCGTCTATTAATATGAATTATCATGCATTTATGTGTTTTCAAGGCCTTCGCACCAAGTATTAATCACTTCTTAGTCTTCTCGCAGTTCATAATATTTTCTGACCACGAGACGTCCCTGCGCTTAACTGGGTCAGGGAGGCTGCGAGAGCGGTACACGTTATTTTCCAGGACATTTCTTCAGTGACGGTCCCGATTTGCACTTCCGGCCACGATGTAAATTCAGAATAGTTGATATCAGGAGAGCAGGGAAAAGAATGTTCAATGCCAGCGTCGGTGAAGAAATGTTAAAGCTGCCGGGTGAGATATTTCTGGACTCCTGTCGCCAAGAAGCTGCTTTTAGCGTCCCATCTTAAACAAGCATCTCATCAACAGATATTAATATTGGCACTAAAAGCACAGGACGTCAAAGAATTTGGGTCTGAACTCAGAAAAAACT
Source organism: Schistocerca serialis cubense (assembly GCF_023864345.2). Taxonomy (NCBI): domain Eukaryota; kingdom Metazoa; phylum Arthropoda; class Insecta; order Orthoptera; family Acrididae; genus Schistocerca; species Schistocerca serialis. Next base: position 1,007,423,772 of record NC_064640.1, read on the forward strand.
GCATTATAATTTAAAATGTTATTGAAACCGGAAGTTCGGATGAAATTTTTTTACATCTGCGTCAGCGTTATCGTGTGCACGGACATACTACAATGACTGTTGCTAGCTGGAGAGCATGGAATAATCCTATAATGTCTTGGCCCACGTTGTGAAATAATTTGACGTAACAAATGGGAATGAAGCAGGTAGTATTATGCTGCGTACGGCTATTTTTATTAGATTAGACCTACCGTTTCCGAACGATATACATCGTATACTTGCAATTTTTCTATTTCTAGGTCCTAAACTGGTTTTTACAGGAAGCAAAAAAACAATCTGCTACCAATCAGATTTGTAGAACATTAAATGGAACATTCTTGTATTACGTTATTCACCATATGAGATAAATGTTTTGGTACATAATTGATTGACCAATTAATACAGTATAACAGGTTTTTACATATAGGTGTGAAAACTATTAAAATATAAAACTGAATGAAAAGTCCAATAGTCCGCTGTATTTATTTAAGGCGATTACAGATCCATAGCAGCTTTTACGTTACGTCTTCTGGTGTGTATAATGCTATGTCACATGGTATAGGAAGCTATTACAGAATTCCGCAGAGTAACCTCGGCTAGGCGAGGCAAAGTTCTCAGCCCTTCTCAATTGATAAAAACCATCATCAATTATGACTGTCCAGTGTGTATTAAAATCACGAAGTGTCATCACTTTACCGATTAAAATATGTTATGTGGGCCCATGTCAAACAGCTGACGATGACCCTCGTAAATGGTATCTAGGAAAATACTGGGTGCTGTGTTAAAATCACGGACTGTCGTCACTTTACCGATTGAAATATGTTCCTGTGAGCATCGTCCGTTGCTTGACATAGGCTCAGAGGAATATATTTTAATCGGTAAAATGATGACAGTTCATGATTTTAGCAAATCATCCAATATTTTCCTATATAACATTTACGAGGGGTATAGTCCGTTACTTGACATGGGCACACAGCAACATATTTTAATCGGTAAGGTGATGA